>NC_088878.1:34895257-34928937 GCF_032884065.1 Artemia franciscana | reverse complement strand
TAATGATTGCCCTTGAGCTTTGTTGATGGTGATTGCTAATCGACCATTCCCTGTCCCGGTGTCCCGGTCGTCATTTACATCCCCCTGTTTCCCCCGGTGTAGTTGTGTCCCTGTGTCCCGGTCGTCATTTATATTCCCTGTGTCCCGGGTCCCGGTCATCATTTGTATCCCGGTGTCCCGGTCTGTATATACATTCGTTTTTTAGTTTTGTTTATCTCCTTTATTTTTTTCCTTTTTTTTTCTTTTTTAGCTTATTTAGATTTTTAGATTTTTTAGTTTTTTTTATTAGTTTTTAGTTTTTATTTCTTTTTAGTTTTTTTGTCCCGGTCGTCATTTATATCCCCCTGTTTCCCCCGGTGTCCCCGTTGTAGTTGTGTCCCTGTGTCCCGGTCGTTATTTATATTCCCTGTGTCCCGGTCGTCATTTGTATCCCGGTGTACCGGTCTGTATATACATTCGTTTTTTAGTTTTGTTTTTCTCCTTTATTTTTTTCCTTTTTTTTTCTTTTTTAGTTTATTTAGATTTTTAGATTTTTTAGTTTTTTTATTAGTTTTTAGTTTTTTTTTTCTTTTTAGTTTTTTTGTAGTTTTTTACCTTCTTTTTAGTTTTGTTAATTTTTTTTTTTACTTGTGTCCTGGTCGTCATTTATACTCCCTGTGTCCCGGTGCTTTGTTGATTGCTAATCGAACATTCCTTTTGTCCTGGTCGCTTTCTCTTTGAGTGTCGTCATTTATTTTTTTCTTTTTTAGTTCTTTTAGTTTTTACCTTTTTTAGTTTTTTTTTAGTTTTTAGTTTTTTTAGTTTTTTACCTTTTTTTAGTTTTTTTAGTTTTTTTAGTTTTTTAGCTTTTTTATTTTTTTATTAGTTTTTAGTTTTTTTGTAGTTTTTGCCTTTTTTTTAGTTTTTTTAGTTTTTTAGCTTTTTTATTAGTTTTTAGTTTTTTTTGTAGTTTTTGCCTTTTTTTAGTTTTTTTAGTTTTTTAGCTTTTTTATTTTTTTTATTAGTTTTTAGTTTTTTTTGTAGTTTTTGCCTTTTTTTAGTTTTTTTCAGTTTTGACGTCACCTGATCCAGTTTTTTCAGGTGACGTCACCTGATCCACGATCCACAGATCCACAGACAACTTATTTTTATATATATAGATAGTTTTTTTTTTTTTACTTATGTCCTGGTCGTCATTTATACTCCCTGTGTCCCGGTGCTTTGTTGATTGCTAATCGAACATTCCTTTTGTCCTGGTCGCTTTCTCTTTGAGTGTCGTCATTTATTAGTTTTTTTCCTTTTTTTTTTAGTTTTTTATTGGTTTTTACCTTTATTTTAGCTTATTTTTCAGTTTTTTCCTTTTTTTTATTTTTTTTTTATTTTTTATTTTTTTTAGTTTTTTACCTTTTTTTAGTTTTTTTAGTTTTTTTAGTTTTTTTAGCTTTTTTACTTTTTTTATTAGTTTTTAGTTTTTTTTTGTAGTTTTTGCCTTTTTTTAGTTTTTTCAGTTTTTTTTTTAGTTTTTTATTGGTTTTTACCTTTATAGTTTTTTTAGTTTTTTAGCTTTTTTATTTTTTTTATTAGTTTTTAGTTTTTTTTGTAGTTTTTGCCTTTTTTTAGTTTTTTTCAGTTTTGACGTCACCTGATCCAGTTTTTTCAGGTGACGTCACCTGACACATCCATCCATCCATCCACAGACAACTTATTTTTATATATATAGATATATATATATATATATATATATATATATATATATATGGTTTTAACTACGTAAAACTTGCGAATATACAACATTCTTTGCTGTCCCATTGTCTTTGCATATAAATAGATTGTCAGGTTTACCGACTCTTGAACATGCAACATATAATGGTCCATGGGAAAACAATCTGTATTCAGATCTATAAATCATGATTCTAATGATTGCCCTTGAGCTTTGTTGATGGTGATTGCTAATCGACCATTCCCTGTCCCGGTGTCCCGGTCGTCATTTATATCCCCCTGTTTCCCCCGGTGTCCCCGTTGTAGTTGTGTCCCTGTGTCCCGGTCGTCATTTATATTCCCTGTGTCCCGGTCGTCATTTATATTCCCTGTGTCCTGGTCGTCATTTGTATCCCGGTGTCCCGGTCTGTATATACATTCATTTTTTAGTTTTGTTTTTCTCCTTTATTTTTTTCCTTTTTTTTCTTTTTTAGTTTATTTAGATTTTTAGATTTTTTAATTTTTTTTATTAGTTTTTAGTTTTTTTTTTCTTTTTAGTTTTTTTTGTAGTTTTTTACCTTCTTTTTAGTTTTGTTAGTTTTTTTTTTTACTTATGTCCTGGTCGTCATTTATACTCCCTGTGTCCCGGTGCTTTGTTGATTGCTAATCGAACATTCCTTTTGTCCTGGTCGCTTTCTCTTTGAGTGTCGTCATTTATTTTTTTCTTTTTTAGTTCATTTAGTTTTTACCTTTTTTAGTTTTTTTTAGTTTTTTAGATGAAAATTTTTTTTAGTTTTTTCCTTTTTTTTCTTTTTAGTTTTTTATTGGTTTTTACCTTTATTTTAGCTTAATTTTTCTGTTTTTTTTCCTTTTTTTTTAGTTTTTTTTTATTTTTTATTTTTTTAGTTTTTTACCTTTTTTTAGTTTTTTTAGTTTTTTTAGTTTTTTAGCTTTTTTACTTTTTTTATTAGTTTTTAGTTTTTTTTGTAGTTTTTGCCTTTTTTTAGTTTTTTCAGTTTTTTTTAGTTTTTTATTGGTTTTTACCTTTATTTTAGCTTATTTTTCAGTTTTTTTCCTTTTTTTTAGTTTTTTTTAGTTTTTAGTTTTTTTAGTTTTTTACCTTTTTTTAGTTTTTTTAGTTTTTTTAGTTTTTTACCTTTTTTATTTTTTTTATTAGTTTTTAGTTTTTTTTTGTAGTTTTTGCCTTTTTTTAGTTTTTTTTAGTTTTTTAGCTTTTTTATTAGTTTTTAGTTTTTTTTGTAGTTTTTGCCTTTTTTTAGTTTTTTTCTTTTTAGTTTTTTTGTAGTTTTTACCTTCTTTTTAGTTTTGTTAGTTTTTTTTTTACTTATGTCCTGGTCGTCATTTATACTCCCTGTGTCCCGGTGCTTTGTTGATTGCTAATCGAACATTCCTTTTGTCCTGGTCGCTTTCTCTTTGAGTGTCGTCATTTATTTTTTTCTTTTTTAGTTCTTTTAGTTTTTACCTTTTTTATTTTTTTTTAGTTTTTTAGATGAAAATTTTTTTTAGTTTTTTTCCTTTTTTTCTTTTTAGTTTTTTTATTGGTTTTTTACCTTTATTTTAGCTTATTTTTCAGTTTTTTTCCTTTTTTTTATTTTTTTTTTTATTTTTTATTTTTTTTAGTTTTTTACCTTTTTTTAGTTTTTTTAGTTTTTTTAGTTTTTTAGCTTTCCTTTTTTTAGTTTTTTTTAGTTTTTAGTTTTTTTTAGTTTTTTACCTTTTTTTACTTTTTTTAGTTTTTTTAGTTTTTTAGCTTTTTTATTTTTTTTATTAGTTTTTAGTTTTTTTTGTAGTTTTTGCCTTCTTTTAGTTTTTTTAGTTTTTTAGCTTTTTTATTAGTTTTTAGTTTTTTTTGTAGTTTTTGCCTTTTTTTTAGTTTTTTTAGTTTTTTAGCTTTTTTATTTTTTTATTAGTTTTTAGTTTTTTTTGTAGTTTTTGCCTTTTTTTTAGTTTTTTCAGTTTTCAGTTTTGTCACCTGATTCAGTTTTTTTCAGGTGACGTCACCTGATCCACAGATTCACAGATCCACACACAGACAACTTATTTTTATATATATAGATATAGATTATAGAATTGAATTTCAAGGCCTTGCAATAGGGACAAATTTTAGACATTGTCCCGATTTGAACACATCTACTCAAGCTATAATCATCGACTGGGTTGTACCTGAATGCCAGGCGATAACTTTCAGGTTGCTCTGATTCCTCGGCACGCTTTCTTTTCTTACTTTCTCTATCAGCAGCAAGCCTGATTTCTTGCTGTTCTTGTGATTCCTCGGCACGCTTTCTTTTCTTACTTTCTCTATCAGCAGCAAGCCTGATTTCTTGCTGTTCTTGTAATTCCTCGGCACGCCTTCTTTTTTCACTTTCTCTTTTAGCAGCAAGTCTGCTTCCGCGTTGCTCTGGTAGTTCCTCGGCACGCTTTCTGTTTTTTCTTTCTCTATCAGCCTCAAGCCTGTTTCCTTGCTGTTCTTTTGATTCCTCGGCACGCTTTCTGTTCTTTCTTTCTCTATCAGCCTCAAGCCTGTTTCCTTGCTGTTCTTTTGATTCCTCGGCACGCCTTCTTTTTTCACTTTCTCTTTTAGCAGCAAGTCTGCTTTCGCGTTGCTCTGGTAGTTCCTCGGCACGCTTTCTTTTCTGACTTTCTCTATCAGCAGCAAGTTTTTTGGCATAGACTCTTTGAGCATCTTCATCGGCTTTTGCCATGGTAAGTTCATCAGTCATTGTAAACTTAAACATTAATAGATTTCTACGTGAACATATCTCTTAAATATATTGAATGACGTCACCGTCAAAGCGAAAATGACGACAACTAATTTCATGACGTCAGTCAACACAGAAACATGACGTCACCTGATCCACAGACAGACACACAGACAGACAACTTATTTTTATACATATAGATAAGTACTATAATAAGTACAAAAACTAAGACATAAGATTTGAGTAAGATTAAGGTTCCGTATTTTCACATTCCGTATAATCACAAACAACACTGAAACTAGGATATATCTATATATATAAAAATAAGTTGTCTGTCTGTCTGTCGAGTGACGTCATTATAAGGATTAAGCTGTATGTCGTCATGAAGATAGTTGTCGTCATGTTTGTTATGACAATGCTTAGTATATGACATCATTATAAGTATTTAAGAAAAATAAGTTGTTTGTTTGTGTGTCTGTCTGTCTGTCCGCATATGACGTCTGAATTATTTCATCATATACCAATTCAAAAACGAATGTATGCAAGCCAAAGTAGCTGAGTTGGTAAAGCGTTATGTTCCAGGTTCTAGGTCTGAGAGGTTTCAGGTTCGAACCTTGGCCTTAGCATTAATACAAAAGAAGAAAAAAACTAAAAAGAAAATACAAAAAAATAAAAAAGCTAAAAAACTAAAAAAACTAAAAAAAGGTAAAAAACTAAAAACTAAAAAAGAAAAAAAAATTAAAAGAACTAAAAAAAGGTAAAAACTACAAAAAAACTAAAAAGAAAAAGAAACTAAAAACTAATAAAAAAAAACTAAAAAAACTAAAAACTGAAAAAGAAAAAAAACTTAAAAAAGGAAAAAAACTGAAAAATACAGGAGAAAAAGAAAACTAATAAAAATAAAAATAAAAAATAAAAAAAAAAACTAAAAAAGGTAAAAACTAAAAAAAAACAAAAAGAAAAAAGAAAAAACTAAAAGAGCTGAAAAAAGGTAAAAACCAAAAAAACTAAAAAGAAAAAAAGGAAAAAAACTAAAAATTTATTTCATCATATACCAATTCAAAAACGAATGTATATACAGACCGGGACACCGGGATACAAATGACCACCGGGACACCGGGAGCAAGCTTGGCACGTGAAGATTTTTCCAACTGTCAATGTTATAGAATGTTACCGAAAAGCAAAACCAGGCTTGCGGTTCAAAGAGAAAGGGCCAGATTAGAAATGTGCAATTTATGTCGACGAAGGCGTGTCGAGGAACTACCAGAGCAACGCGAAATCAGACTTGCTGCTGAAAGAGAAAGTAAAAAAAGAAGGCGTGTCGAGGAATCACAAGAGCAACGTGAAAACAGGCTTGCGGCTTCAAGAGATAATGCTAGATTAGGAATGTGCAATTTACGTCAACGAAGGCGCGTCGAGGAACTACCAGAGCAACGCGAAACCAGACTTGCTGCTAAAACAGAAAGTGAAAAAAGAAGGCGTCTCGAGGAATCACAAGAGCAACGTGAAAACAGGCTTGCGGCTTCAAGAGATAATGTCAAAAGAAAGCGTGCCGAGGAATCACAAGAGCAACGTGAAAATTATCGCATGGCATTCAGGTACAGCCCAGTCGATGATTATAGTAGATGTGTTCAAATCGGGACTATGTCTAAAATTTATCCCTACTGGAAGGCCTTAAAATTTAATGGTGAAACAATGGTAATGTGTTGCGCCTCAGGAAAAGTTAAACTTCCTCTATTGGCTGCACCACCAGAGCCATTGAAGACTTTCCTTACTGGAACTACGTCAGAATCTAAGCGTTTTTTGTCAAAAATCAGAAAATACAACTCATGTTTCCAAATGACGTCGTTTGGAGCCCAAATCGAAAATCCAGATCAATTTATGTCTACTTTCAAAGTAAAAGGGCAAATTTATCATAGAGCAGGGTCCCTTCTACCATTCTCAGGCGAGAATCATAAATTTTTACAATTGTACTTCATCAGTGATAGAAATTCTGAATTGAATGCACGTTGCGAAATTTCTCCCAACGTTGAAAGGACAATCGTTTCCCAATTGCAACATCTTTTCCACGAAAATAATAATTTAGTGCGTCTGTTCAAAACAGCCATCGATTTGATGCCTACTGATACGCATAAAATTGTTATTTCCGCTGACAAAACGCCTCCTGGCCAATATGTGCGTAGATTCAATGCTCCAACTATCGACGAAGTGGCAATCGTTATGGTCGGTGATCAGTTTTTACCTCGAGATATTATTCTTCATAAGCGAAACGCTCAGTTGTTAAGAATTGCTGAAACTCATCGATGCTATGATGCCCTACAATATCCTATCCTTTTTTGGGATGGAGCCGACGGCTATCACTTTAATATTAAATTGATGAATCAAGCCACTAACAAAGAAATGAATAAGAAATGCAGTGCAATGCATTATTATTCCTATAGACTAATGATTCGGCAGGATGAAGAAAATTATATTTTAAAATGCCGCGAATTGTTTCACCAATTCGTCGTTGATATGTATGCTAAAATTGAATCAGAACGTTTGCTATATATCCGCCTGAATCAGACCAAGCTCCGCTCTGAACAATACATTCATTTGCGAGATGCAGTTATAAATGACGGTAATACCACAAACGTTGGAAGATTAACAATTTTACCTTCGTCATATGCTGGCAGTCCCCGTCATATGCATGAATATGCTCAAGATGCTATTGCGTATGTTCGTCTCTATGGTCGTCCAGATTTATTTATTACATTTACATGTAATCAATCTTGGGACAAGATACTGCAGCTTTTACTTCAAGGACAATCGGCGGTTCATAGGCATGACATTACGGCCCGTGTCTTCCGGCAAAAGTTGAAATCACTGATAAACTACATTGTAAAACTTGAAGTGTTTGGGTCAGTGCGATGCTGGATGTACTCAGTGGAATGGCAAAAACTAGGTTTGCCACACGCACATATACTAATCTGGCTACATAAAAAAATTACTTGGAACGAAATTGATGATGTGATTCCCGCTGAAATACCTGATAAAAATGTCGATAAGGGGTTACATGATATTATTGTAAAAAATATGATACATGGACCTTGCGGTGCACTGAACGAAAATTCACCATGCATGGCCAAAGGAAGGTGCACAAAGCAATATCCTCGACTTTTAGTATCAAACACAATTACTGGCAATGATGGTTACCCACAATATAGAAGAAGATCTACTGAAGATGGCGGTAAAACAGCAATAATAAAGAAGCGTAACGGTACCCACTATCGAAGTAGATAACCAGTGCGTTGTTCCATATTCCCCATTATTATCAAAAACATTTAATGCACACATAAACGTTGAATACTGTAACTCCGTAAAGGCAATCAAATACATATGTAAATACGTCAACAAAGGCAGTGACATGGCAGTTTTTGGCTTGCAGCCCGAAATCAAAGATTTCGATGAAATCGTACAATATCAGGCTGGAAGATACATAAGCAGTAATGAAGCTGTTTGGTGAATTCTTTCATTTCCGATACATGAACGTAGTCTAGCTGTTGTTCACTTAGCGGTAAATTTACAGAATGGTCAACGTGTTTATTTCACGGAAACCAACGTGCAACAAAGAGTCCTGAATCCACCGGATACAACATTAACAGCTTTTTTTTCGCTTTGCAAAAATGATTCTTTTGCAAAAAAACTGCTGTATACTGAAGTGCCTTCGTATTACACGTGGAATACTAAAAATAAAGTATTTGAACGTCGATAACAGGGTAAGTCAGTCGACGGCCAACCTACCATCTTCAAAGATACCACGATAGGAAGACTCTACACCGTTCACCCCAATCAACATGAATGCTTCTTTCTACGCCTGCTTTTGGTGAATATACCCGTTCCGACATCCTTTGAGTATTTGAGGACTGTAAATGGTACTATACATGACACTTACCGTAGTGCATGCCAAGCTCTGAATTTATTGGAGAATGACCAACACTGGGATAACTGCATCAATGACGCGTGCGAAACGTCAACCCCAAGTCAAATTCGTGCATTGTTTGGCATCATTTTAACAGCTTGCTCTCCATCAGCTCCTACAGAGTTATGGGAAAAATATAAGTCAAAAATGTCCGAAGATATACTCCATCGAAAACAGTTAGAGACGTCAGATATGACTTTTGATTTTACATCAGAAATTTATAACTACACTTTAGTTGTTATAGAAGATTTGTGCGTACGTTTGGCAAACAAACCTCTTCGGGATTTGGGAATGCCTTCACCTAACCGTATCGCTGCTGTTTCGACATGTGTAGAATTGGATCGTGAACAAAGTTACAGTACGAGTGATCTATTGTCGTATGTACAAAATAACATTTCCAAGTTAACGTCGGAACGAAAGACATTTATGATACGATAATGCATTGTGTCGATAACAACGTTGGAGAAATTTTCTTTTTGGATGCGCCAGGAGGTACTGGTAAAACGTTTGTGATAAAACTGATTCTGGCATCAATTCGATCAAAAAATGATATAGCGTTGGCAATTGCGTCGTCCGGAATAGCCGCAACATTGCTGCCTGGTGGAAGAACTGCTCATTCCGCTTTGAAATTGCCTCTGAACTTGCATTCTACAGAAACTCCCACGTGCAATATTTCCAAATCATCTGGGATGGGTAAAGTATTGCAGCAATTCAAACTTATTATTTGGGATGAGTGCACAATGGCACACAAAAAATCGCTCGAGGCTCTGGATCAATGCTTGAAAGATTTGCGAGGGAAGTCGAAACCCTTTGGCAGCACATTAATATTGCTTGCGGGAGATTTCAGGCAAACATTACCTATAATACCTAGATCAACTCCTGCAGACGAAATGAATGCTTGCCTGAAAAATTCTAATTTATGGGCACACGTAAAAACATTAAAATTAACTACAAATATGCGTGTCCGATTGCAAAACGATGACTCTGGTCAAACATTTTCAGATCAATTGCTGGCAATGGGAAACGGAAAGCTCCCAGTAGACTCAATTTCAGGACGTATACAACTACCTGCTGATTTCTGTAATTTAGTGACGTCCAAAAATGAATTGATTGAAAAAGTATTCCGAATATTCTAAAAAATTATAAAAATAATAAATGGCTAAGTGAAAGAGCGATTCTCGCACCCAAAAATATAGACGTCCACGAAATCAGCAATATTGTTTTGACCAAGATTCGAGACCAGGCAGTCCTTTACAAGTCAGTCGACACAGTTTTGGAACCAAATGAAGCGGTTAATTATCCATCTGAATTTTTAAATTCCATAGATCTTTCAGGGTTTCCACCACACGTGCTACAACTAAAAATAGGCGTACCAATAATACTTTTAAGAAATATAAACCCACCAAAGCTTTGCAATGGCACTCGACTTGCCGTAAAAAAAACAATGGAAAACCTAATAGAGGCCACAATCTTGACAGGGCCTTTTGAGGGTGAGGCTGTTCTTATTCCTCGCATTCCCATGATTCAAACGGATCTGCCTTTTCAATTTAAAAGATTGCAATTCCCAATTCGATTAGCATTTGCAATCACCATTAACAAAGCTCAAGGTCAATCATTAGAAAAATGTGGTATAGATCTTAATACTGATTGTTTTTCCCATGGACAATTGTACGTTGCATGTTCGAGGGTCGGTAAACCTGACAATCTATTTATATGCAGCGACAATTGGACAGCGAAGAATGTTGTATATTCGCAAGTTTTACGCAGTTAATTTGTATTTTGGAACCAAACGAAGCGGTTAATTATCCATCTGAATTTTTAAATTCCATAGATCCTTCAAGGTTTCCACCACACGTGCTACAACTAAAAATAGGAGTACCAATAATACTTTTAAGAAATATCAACCCACCAAAGCTTTGCAATGGCACGCGACTTGCCGTAAAAAAAACAATGGAAAACCTAATAGAGGCCACAATCTTGACAGGGCCTTATGAGGCTGAGGCTGTTCTTATTCCTCGCATTCCCATGATTCCAACGGATCTGCTTTTTCAATTTAAAAGATTGCAATTCCCAATTCGATTAGCATTTGCAACCACCATCAACAAAGCTCAAGGGCAATCACTAGAAAATGCGGTATAGATCTTAATACAGATTGCTTTACCAATGTACAATTGTATGTTGCATCTTTGAGGGTCGGTAAACCTGACAATCTATTTATACGCACAGACAATGGGACAGCGAAGACTGTTGTATATTCACAAGTTTTACGTAGTTAATTTGTATTGTATCTATCTATTTATCTATCTATATAAAAACGAGTTGTGTGTATGCATGTTTGTTTGTTTGTAAAAAGAGCGTTTGCATATGACGTCATTATTAGTACATACGGCTTTGTATATGGACAGACAATGGGAAAGCCAAGAATGTTGTATATTCGCAATTTTTACGTAGTTTGAAACACATATATAAATCTATCTATATTCACAGGTGGGACACAGGGACACAACTACAATGGCGCGTAACTAATATGGCGCGTAACGACTTACGCGCGCGGGGGGGCTTGGGGGGGCGCGAAGCGCCACCCCAACAGCTAGTGTCCATTAAAAGAAAGTATAAGTATATTTCCCTAACTAATGCCTAATTATATTTTGCCTGATAATTTTGAAGACCTACACTTTTTGCTTAAGTCTAAAATGTTTAAGGCAATCCCCCCCATTCCAAAGGCTTTTCTAAAGGACCTTACCCCAAAAAATTGTCCCAAAGAGCCATTTCTCCTTAGACAACCTTATGTAAATTTGATAAAAGAAAGACATGAAACGCATACAGATTTATAAATTCGTCAATAAAACTTAATTATTTAAGTATCCAAGGGAACAGGTTGCCCTCCCCTTTGTAAAAAAAAAGGAGTAATCCTACACCTTTTAAAATATTTAATCATTATTTAATTAATGCATTAATATAATTTAATGAATTTTAAAATAATTGCTTAATAATTTGCAATAAAATGCAAACGATTTATTTTGAAGTCTTTCCAAATTATGTTTATTGAATTGTCCTATGTTAGCGAAGCCTTGTAAATTTGCCCTTTCAACTTTGTTTTATTGGAAGCATATGTTTGTCCTATAAGCGAAATTCCTATTAAATCACTTGATTATATGTAATATTTAGTTTCTCCCAGGAAATATTCAAAGTATTTTTTTTCTTGGCTACTGACAGTGGAAACAGATGAAATGCTCAAAGTGTATAAACTTGGGGATAAAACAATGTGTGTTTCACTATCTGACGTAATAATTCTGATACCCCCCCCCCCCCCCACTCCGAAAGAAGGAGCCCTTCGCTTGTTGAATAATTCTGTTACTACGAGGGTTGATTGTTTTCTGTATTTTTCTTAAATGACAATCGTTAAAACGAACATTTCATCGGAGTTTTTTTTTCATCCTATTTGAGGCTACAAATGTCAGTTCAGAAACAAAAACTATGTAGCTGATTTCGAGGAACTATAAACACATATATACACACTTGTTCAGGTTCTTTTTATTTACAAACTAAATACCACTACGAAAACGGTATACCCGGCTGAGAATCTAGCTCATATTACCGGGCAACCAATAATAAATAAAAACAAAATAATACATTACATAATATATTACTGTAATTACACACAATCACACTCTTTTATAAATAAATAAAAAGAGAAATTTTTATTTTATAAAAATAATTCATTCTATGAAAAGACAAAACATCATTCCATCAAAAGATAATAGTAATTCCACAGGTAATATTTTAAGGAAAGAATACATATTTTTAATTGGTGATTTTGATGGTAGGGATATTGGGGAGGGCATAAAAGTTTTTAGGGTACGCAGCGCTTTATTTTGCTGTCTTTGAAGTGGTTTTATATGAGTTTCGAACGTTTTCAGGAAAATCATGGGACAATAACTCAAATAAAAATGGACTAGGACAAAATATACCGATCTCATTGCATGAATAGATAGAATAAAACTCAAACGCAACAATAATCCTACATTCCTTCGCAACTTCATCCGCAATTTAGCAATGTGTTCCTTCAAACTCAAATTATGATGAACTAGCACACCCAGATGTTAACCAACTAGCGCTCATAGTAGATATAGGCTCTAAATAAGTAGATTAATCTATGGGTAATCTACGAAATTCAGGTAGTGACTGGCCAGTGAGAGAGAAAATCATGTACTTGGTTTTTGACATATTAACAGATAATTTATTTGCATTAAACCAAGTTTCTATGCTCTCAAAAGCTACTAACATATTCTTTTTGAGCGGCACTGCACAATGTGCAGGCTGTATCGTCAGTGAATAGAACGTTTAGCCCAAGATCTTCCAGTGCCCTATTGATGTCGTTAACATAAATAAGAAAGAGTAGAGGTCCAAGTATGAATTCTTGAGGAACATCGACTTGACCAGTGATACCAAGCAGTGAAGAGGAAGCATCCACAAACTCACTGCGCTAGGTAAATATGATTCAATCAGGGAATTTGCAAGTCCGCATATACCATAGTTATCCAGCTTACAAAGCAACGTTGCATGACAGATGGTATCGAACACCTTTTTTATATCGATAAATATAGTAGCCAAAATTTCATTTTGTCCGAAGTGTGGAATATAAACTGTGTGAGTGATAGAATTGCAGGTTCAGTGCTATAACCTTTCCTATAACTAAGCTGAAGGTCATGAAACCATCCCCTCTTATATGCTACAAGGTTGTAAAACAGGGATCAATTACTTTAGTGAATGAAGATAGGATCGATATTGGCCTAGAGTTTTGTGGATCTTTCACGTCATCACCTTTATGTTGGGCTAAAACATGTGCAGACTTTAAGCAAGTTGGGAAACGTCCACTTGAAAAACATTAGTTGACAATATGAACTAAAAATTCTGTAACTGCTCGTTTATTTAATAAAAAAAGGCTTATAATATTAACAAAAAGAGATTTAATTGAGAGTGTTCAATGCTTCCTTCTACGCTGTTCGTCGTTCATTCTCATGTGGTAGCAGAACTTCTAGGCTACGTTGTCGTTTAATACGAGACAATGCCTCGTACCTAGCGAAGTTCGGATCTTGGCTCACGGCACGTGGCAGGCTTGTATTTTTATGATTCTCTGTGGTTTGTTTGGGAAACCCGTTGAAGTCGTAAAATAAGACAAACCAATTTATTTAGAATATGTGGAGGTGAAAATACAATGCGACCAAGCAAGGAGGAATCTCCAAATTAATCACATTTGTTGGCTATTCTTTCCTCGGGAAAATGAAGGGCCCCAATGACTTGCGATTAACATTGCGTTGTTTGCTGCATCTTTGTAGGTTAGTATTGAGTTTTGTGGCATAGATCGTTCCTGTCGAACATTCCGACGGTGTTTTTCATCTCGATTTCATTTGTCCTCTAACCGCTTTTTTTGTGCTACATTTTATTTTTGATTTGTTATGATTGTCGTTGCCGCAAGTCTTCTAACCAAATCTTTCTTTGCTCTTTCTTTCGTTTTTATTCGTTGTGATCCTCCTTGTCCTCAAGTCTTCTAACTGCACATTTCTTTGTTTCCGTTAATCGTTGCTTCAGACATTTTTTAATGCCTTTTTCTTTAGCATCACATTTGATAGCCAAGTTATTCGCTTTCAACAATTGTTAATTTACGTTATTTCGGCTTGTGCTCTTAGTCCTGTCGCGTTTGATGGTAAAAAAGATGTGAATTTTGTGTGGTTGGAAAAAAATTTCATCTTGTTCAAACGAATTATCATTTTCAACAATTTTATGTCATTTTCCCTTGTTGCCAGAAGTGTAATTTTTTGTATATAATGTGAGTCAAAAATGAACTATTTTTACTATTTGCGATGCCACCCCAACACCTAGGTGTTGGCTTCGTGCCACCCCAACACCTAGTTGGTGGGGACGCTTCGCGCCCCCCAAAGCCACAAACGCGCGTAAGTCGTTACGCGCCATATTGGTTACGCGCCATTGTAGTTGTGTCCCTGTGTCCCACCTGTGAATATAGATAGATTTATATATATGTATATATATATATATATATATATATATATATATATATATATATATATATATATATATATATATATATATATATATATATATATATATATATATATATATATATATATATATATATATATATATATATATATATATATATATATATATATAAATAAGTTGTCTGTCTGTGGATCTGTGGATCTGTCTGTGGAGCTGACGTCATGAAATTAGTTGTCGTCATTTTTGCTTTGACGGTGACGTCATTCAAGCTATATAAGACATATGTTCGCGTAGAAATCTATTAATGTTTAAGTTTACAATGACTAATGAAGATGCTCAAAGAGTCTATGCCAAAAAACTTGCTGCTGATAGTTCCTCGGCACGCTTTCTTTTCTGACTTTCTCTATATATATATATGTATATATATATATTTATATATATATATATATATATATATATATATATATATATATATATATATATATATATATATATATATATATATATATATATATATATATATATATATATATATATATATATTTTTAACTACGTAAAACTTGCGAATATACAACATTCTTGGCTGTCCCATTGTCTGTGCATATAAATAGATTGTCAGGTTTACCGACTCTTGAACATGCAACATATAATTGTCCATGGGAAAAACAATCTGTATTCAGATCTATACCTCATTATTCTAATGATTGCCATTGAGCTTTGTTGATGGTGATTGCTAATCCAACATTCCCTGTGTCCCCGTCGTCATTTATATATCCGCCTGTGCCCCCCGGCGTCCCCGTTGTTGTTGTTTCCCTTTGTCCCGGTCGTCATTTGTGTCCCGGTATCCCAGTCTGTAATTTCTCTTTGAGTGTCCCGGTCGTTATTGATATTCCCTCTGTCCCGGTCGTCATTTGTGTCCCGGTCTGTAATTTCTCTTTGAGTCTTTAATGACGTCACCGTCATAGCAAATTGACGACAACTAACTTCATGACGTCAGTCGACACAGAAACATGACGTCGCCTGACAGACACACAGACAGACAACTTATATATATATATATATATATATATATATATATATATATATATATATATATATATATATATATATATATATATATATATATATATATATATATATATATATATATATATATATATATATATACTAACTGCGCGGTTTTGCGTTCTTTAGCCTCAAGCCTGTTTCCTTGCTGTTCTTTTGATTCCTCGGCACGCTTTCTTTCTGACTTTCTCTATCAGCAGCAAGTTTTTTGGCATAGACTCTTTGAGCATCTTCATCGGCTTTTGCCATTGTAAGTTCAACAGTCATTTTAAACTTAAACATTAATAGATTTCTACGTGAACATATATGTCTTAAATATCTTTAATGACGTCACCGTCATATCAAAAATGACGACAACTAACTTTATGACGCCAGTCGACACAGAAACATGACGTCACCTGATCCACAGATAGACAACTTATTTTTATATATATATAGATAGATATAATTTTAAAATTGTCAGGTAATTTTCTATTTTGAAATAAAAACTAAAAATTATTGCTCAGACAACATAAATATTTCTGATATTTACATAATAGCTTTAGTGGTTCTGGACTGAAAACTAAATATGCTAATCAAATTGGGAATTGCAATCTTTTAGGTTGAAAAGGCAGATCCATTGTAATCATGAGAATGCGTGGAATAAGAAAAGCCTCACCCTCAAAAGGCCCTGTCAAGATTGTTGCCTCTATTACGTTATAACAGACATAACACGTCATTTGTGTCCCGGTGTCCCGGTCTGTAGTTTCGTTAGTCGACAAACATGACGTCAGACGACAAACAACTTCATGACGACATACAGGTCAATCCTTATAATGACGTCAGTCGACACACAAACATGACGTCAGTCGACAGACAGACAAACAACTTATTTATATATATATATATATATATATATATATATATATATATATATATATATATATATATATATATATATATATATATATATTTATATATATATATATATATATATATATATATACTAGCTGTTGGGGTGGCGCTTCGCGTCAACCCAACACCTAATTAGTGGGGGCGCTTCGCGCCCCTCCCAAGCCCCCCACGCGCGTAAGTTGTTACGCGCCATTGTAGTTGTGTCCCTGTGTCCCACCCAACACCTAGTTGGTGGGGGCGCTTCGCAACCACCCCAATAAGCCCCCCCACTGCGCGCGTAAGTCGTTACGCGCCATATTAGTTACGCGCTATGTTGTGTCCCTGTGTCCAACCTGTTAATATATATATATATATATATATATATATATATATATATATATATATATATATATATATATATATATATATATATATATATATATATATATATATATATATATATATATATATATATATATATATATATATATATATATATATATATATATATATATGATGATTGCTAATCGATCATTTCCTGTGTCCCCGTCGTCATTTATATATCCCCCTGTGCCCCCCGGCGTCCCCGTTGTAGTTGTGTCCCCGTGACCCGGTCGTCATTTATATTCCCTGTGTCCCGGTCGTCATTTGTGTCCCGGTGTCCCAGTTTGTAATTTTTCTTTGAGTGTCCCGGTCGTCGTTTATATTCCCTGTGTCCCGGTGTCCCGGTCGTCATTTATATCCCCCCTGTGCCCCTGGAATCTTCGTTGTAGTTGTGGCTCTGTGTCCCGGTCGTCATTTATATTCCCTGTGTTCCGGTCGTGATTTTTGTCCCAGTGTCCCAGTCTGTAATTTCTCTTTGAGTGTCCTTGTCGTCATTAATATTCCCTGTGTCCCGGTCGTCATTTGTATCCCAGTGTCCCGGTCTGTATTTTCATCAGTCGACACACATGACGTCAGTCGACACATAAAAACATGACGTCACTCGACAGCCATAACGCATACAACTTATTTTTATATATATAGATATAAGATATATATATATATATATATATATATATATATATATATATATATATATATATATATATATATATATATATATATATATATATATATATATATATATATATATATAGTACATAATAATATACATAATAATTAAAAACATAATAAACTAATTATAAATAATAAAAATAATAAAAATAAAAATAATAAAAAAATATATAATTATAAAATTATAAACATAATAAAAAAATTATAAACATAAAAATAATATACATAATAATTGTCCATGGGAAAACAATCCGTATTCAGATCTATACCTCATGATTCTAACGATTGCCCTTGAGCTTTGTTGATGGTGATTGCTAATCGAACATTCCCTGTGTCCCCATCGTCATTTATATATCCCCCTGTGCCCCCGGCGTCCCCGTTGTAGTTGTGTCCCTGTGTCCTGGTCGGTATTTATATTCCCTGTGTCCCGGTCGTCATTTGAAATCTGGTAGGCATTGATGACCTTATCCAGTTCAAAATCCCAAGCTCAATCATCATCGCTATCATTTTCAGTTTTGATATGTTTTGACTCTCGCCGTCCAGGTTGATTTTCATCTAACTGTGCGGTTTTGCGTTCTTTAGCCGCTAGCCTGTTTTCATGCTGTTCTTGTGATTCTTCGGCACGCTTTCTTTTCTTATTTTCTTTATCAGCCGCAAGCCTGTTTTCATGCTGTTCTTGTGATTCCTCGGCACGCTTTCTTTTCTTATTTTCTCTATCAGCCGCAAGTCTTTTGGCATAGACTCTTTGAGCAGCTTCCTCGGTTGTTGCCATTGTAGGTTCTTCAGTCATTTGTATCCCGGTACACATTTGTATCCATTTGTATCCCGGGACACATACCTGTGTCCCGATCGTCATTTGTATCCCGGTATCCCGGTCTGTAATTTATCTTTGAGTGTCCCGGTCGTCATTTACATTCCCTCTATCCCGGTCGTAATTTGTGTCCCGGTTTGTAATTTCTCTTTGAGTGTTTTTTTCTTTTTAGTTTTTTTTTAGTTTTTTACCTTTTTTCTTTTTTCAGTTTTCTTTTTCTTCTTTATTTTTCAGCGTCACTATGAAATACATATCGCCGAACCTTTGTTTTTTTTATCTAAAATCTGGTAGGCATTGATGACCTTATCCAAGTCAAAATCCCAAACCCAAACATCATCGCTATCATTTTCAGTTTTGATATGTTTTGACTCTCGCTGTCCAGGTGGATTTTCATCTAACTGCGCGGTTTTGCGTTCTTTAGTCGTAAGCCTGTTTTCTTGCTGTTCTTGTGATTCCTCGGCACGCTTTCTTTTCTTACTTTCTCTATCAGCTGCAAGTTTTTTGGTATTGACTCTTTAAGCAGCTTCCTCGGCTGTTGCCATTGTAGGTTCTTCAGTCATTTTACAATTAAACATTTTTCCGTCCACGATCTTCTTACAATTGAAAATTTGTCTTTGAACGATTTTCTTAAATACTTTTAATGATGTCATTGTCATATCAAACATGACGACAACTAAATTCTTGACGACATAACGACATGATGACATGACGTCAGTCGACAGATAGACAGACAGACAGACACCTTTTTTTATGTATAAGGACTAGCTGTTGGGGTGGCGCTTCGCGCCACCCCAACACCTAGTTGGTGGGGCGCTTCGCGCCCCCCCAAGCCCCCCCGCACGCGTAAGTCGTTACGCGCCATATTAGTTACGCGCCATTGTATCTGTGTCCCTGTGTCCCACCCGTGAATAGAGATAGATATAAATATATATTTTTAACTACGTAAAACATGCGAATATACAACATTCTTCGCTGTCCCATTGTCTGTGCATATAAATAGCATTTATATTCCCTGTGTCCCGGTCGTCATTTGTGTCCTGGTGTCCCAGTTTGTAATTTCTCTTTGAGTGTCCAGGTCGTCATTTATATTCCCTGTGTCCCAGTGTCCCGGTCGTCATTTGTGTCCCGGTCTGTAATTTATATTCAAACAATCCCTGTGTCTCAGTCGTCAATTATATATCCCGCCTGTGCCCCCGGCGTCCCCGTTGTAGTTGTGTCCCTGTGTCCCGGTCGTCATTTATATTCCCGGTCGTGATTTGTGTCCGGGTGTCCCAGTCTGTAATTTTTCTTTGAGGTTCCTGGTCGTCATTTATATTCCCTCTGTGTCGGTTGTCATTTGTGTCCCGGTCTGTAATTTATGTTTGAGTGTTTTTTCTTTTTAGTTTTTTACATTTTTTCAGTTTTTTTTTTCTTCTTTATTTTTCAGCGTCACTATGAAGTACATATCGCCGAACCTTTGTTTTTTAACTTAAATCTGGTAGCCCAACCCCAATCATCATCGCTATCATTTTGAGTTTTGATACGTTTTGACTTTCGCTGTCCAGGTGGATTTTCATCTAACTGTGCGGTTTTGCGTTCTTTAGCTGCAAGCCTTTTGTCATTAACCCTTTGAGCAGATTCCTCGGCTGTTTTTCTGCCATTGTAGGATTTATACTAAAATTTCTCTTGGAATTAACTATTTGAGCAGCTTCCTCAGCTGTTTCTTCTGTCATTTTAAGATCTATACTAAAAGCTCCTCTTCACGTGCCAAGCTTGCTAAAGCTCAACAATTTGTAATAAATCTCAAAATTTAAGTATCTGTTTTAAGGTTTTCGAATTACTTTATGTCTATTGTCAAAATATTTCGAATTATTTATGCAATTTCCAGTTTTTACTGGGAATTTCGGCTGTTTCTTCTGTCATTTTAAGGTCTATACTAAAAATTCCTCTTCATGTTACAAGCTTGCTAAAGCTCAACAATAAACGTCGTCAATATAAACGACGACGGGACACAGGGAATGTTCGCTTAGCAATCACCATCAACAAAGCTCAAGGGCAATCATTAGAATCATGAGGTATAACTAAAACAACTAAAAAAAGGTAAAAAACTAAAAACTAAAAAAAAAAAGACCAATTCAAAAACGAATGTATATACAGACCGGGACACCGGGACAAGGGTTTAACCATATGCGACTAAAATTGGATCGGTGTGATATCTATATATATAAAAATAAGTTCAAAAACGAATCTTAGTAGAAATCGAATAATTTCTACTAAGGTTCCATATCTATATATATAAAAATAAGTTGTCTGTCTGTCTGTCTGTGGATCAAGTGACGTCATGTTTCTGTGTCGGCTGACGTCATGAAGTTAGTTGTCGTCATTTTTGCTGTGACGGTGACGTCATTAATGGTATTTAAGACATGCGTTCACGGAAAAATGTTTAATTGTAAAATGACTGAAGGACCTACAATGGCAACAGCCGAGGAAGCTGCTCAAAGAGTCTATGCCAAAAAACTTGCTGCTGATAGAGAAAGTAAGAAAAGACAGCGTGCCGAGGAATCACAAGAACAGCAAGAAAACAGGCTTGCAGCTGATAGAGAAAGTAAGAAAAGAAAGCGTGCCGAGGAATCACAAGAACAGCAAGAAAACAGGCCTGCGGCTAAAGAACGCAAAACCGCGAAGTTAGATGAAAATCCACCTGGAAAGCGAGAGTCAAAACATATCAAAACTGAAAATGATAGCGATGATGATTGGGTTTGGGATTTTGACTTGGATACGGTCATCAATGCCTAACAGATTTTAGTTAAAAAAAAACAAGGGTTCGGCGATATGTATTTCATAGTTATGCTGAAAAATAAAGAAGAAAAAGAAAACTGAAAAAAGAAAAAAGGTAAAAAACTAAAAAAACTAAAAGAAAAAACTAAAAAATAAAAAAAAATATAAAAAAAAACCTAAAAAGAAAAAAATGTAAAAAAATAAAAAAAATAAAAAAAGGTAAAAAACTAAAAAGAAAGAAAAACTGAAAAAGCTAAAAAACTAAAAAAGAAAAAAACTAAAAAAAACTGGGAATTGCACAAATATTTCAATATATTTTGACAATAGATTAAAGTAATTCGAAAACCTTAAAACAGATACCCAAAACTCTTAGGTTTATTATAAATTGTTATAATAAAGATTTACACAGCTACAATGGCGCGTAACTAATATGGCGCGTAACGACTTACGCACGCGGGGGGCTTGGGGGGGAGGTGAGGTGCGAAGCGCCCCCATCAATATATATATATATATATATATATATATATATATATATATATATATATATATATATATATATATATATATATATATATATATATATATGTATATATATATATATATATATATATATATATATATATATATATATATATATATATATATATATATATATATATATATATATATATATATATATAAATAAGTTGTCTGTCTGTGTGTCTGTCTGTGGATCAGGTGACGTCATGTTTCTGTGTCAGCTGACGTCATGAAGTTAGTTGTCGTCATTTTTGCTATGACGGTGACGTCATTAAAGATATTTAAGACATATATGTTCACGTAGAAATCTATTAATGTTTAATTTTAAAATGACTGATGAACTTACAATGGCAAAAGCCGATGAAGATGCTCAAAGAGTCTATGCCAAAAAACTTGCTGCTGATAGAGAAAGTCAGAAAAGAAAGCGTGCCGAGGAATCAAAAGAACAGCAAGGAAACAGGCTTGAGGCTAAAGAACGCAAAACCGCGCAGTTAGATGAAGATCCACCTGGACAGCGAGAGTCAAAACATATCAAAACTGAAAATGATAGCGATGATGATTGGGTTTGGGATTTTGACTCGGATAAGGTCATCAATGCCTACCAGATTTTAGTTAAAAAAAACAAAGGTTCGGCGATATGTATTTCATAGTGAAGCTGAAAAATAAAGAAGAAAAAGAAAACTGAAAAAAGAAAAAATGTAAAAAACTAAAAAATACTAAAAAGAAAAAAACACTCAAAGAGAAATTACAGACCGGGACACAAATGACGACCGGGACAGAGGGAATATAAATAACGACCGGGACACTCAAAGAGAAATTACAGAGGGATACCGGGACACAAATGACGGCCGGGACACAGGGCATATAAATGACGACCAGGACACAGGTATTTAAGAATATCGTTCAAAGACAAATTTTTAATTGTAAGAAGACCGTTGAAAGAGAAATTTCTAATTGTAAAATGACTGAAGAACCTACAATGGCAACGGTACCACCATCGAAGTAGATAACCAGTGGGTTGTTCCATATTCCCCATTAGTGCGAAACGTCAACCCCAAGTCAAATTCGTGCATTATTTGGCATCATTTTAACAACTTGCTCTCCATCAGCTCCTACAGAGTTATGGGAAAAATATAAGTCAAAATGTCCGAAGATATACTCCATCGAAAACAGTTAGAGACGTCAGATATGACTTTGATTTTACATCAGAAATTTATAACTACACTTTAGTTATTATAGAAGATTTGTGCGTACGTATGGCAAACAAATCTCTTCAGGATTTGGGAATGCCTTCACCTAACCGTATCGCTGCTGTTTCGACATGTGTAGAATTGGATCGTGAAAAAAGTTACAGTACGAATGATCTATTGTCGTATGTACAAAATAACATTTCCAAGTTAGCGTCGGAACAAAAAGACATTTATGATACGATAGACTCAATTTCAGGACGTATACAACTACCTGCTGATTTCTGTAATTTAGTGACGTCCAAAAATTAATTGATTGAAAAAGTATTTCCGAATATTCTAAAAAATTATAAAAATAATAAATGGCTAAATGAAAGAGCGATTCTCGCACCCAAAAATATAGACGTCCACGAAATCAGCAATATTGTTTTGACCAAGATTCGAGACCAGGCAGTCCTTTACAAGTCAGTCGACACAGTTTTGGAACCAAATGAAGCGGTTAATTATCCATCTGAATTTTTAAATTCCATAGATCTTTCAGGGTTTCCACCACACGTGCTACAACTAAAAATAGGCGTACCAATAATACTTTTAAGAAATATCAACCCACCAAAGCTTTGCAATGGCACGCGACTTGCCGTAAAAAAAAACAATGGAAAACTTAATAGAGGCCACAATCTTGACAGGGCCTTTTGAGGGTGAGGCTGTTCTTATTCCTCGCATTCCCATGATTCCAACGGATCTGTCTTTTCAATTTAAAAGATTGCAATTCCCAATTCGATTAGCATTTGCAATCACCATTAACAAAGCTCAAGGTCAATCATTAGAAATTTGTGGTATAGATCTTAATACTGATTGTTTTTCCCATGGACAATTATGCGTTGCATGTTCGAGGATCGGTAAACCTGACAATCTATTTATATGCAGCGACAATTGGACAGCGAAAAATGTTGTATATTCGCAAGTTTTACGCAGTTAATTTGTATTGTATCTACCTATCTATCTATCTATATAAAAACGAGTTGTGTGTATGCATGTTTGTTTGTTTGTAAAAAGAGCGTTTGCATATGACGTCATTATTAGTGCATACGGTTTTGTATATGCACAGACAATGGGAAAGCCAAGAATGTTGTATATTCGCAATTTTTACGTAGTTTAACTCCTGCAGACGAAATGAATGCTTGCCTGAAAAATTTTAATTTATGGGCACGCGTGAAAATATTAAAATTAACTACAAATATGCGTGTCCGATTGTAAAACGATGACTCTGGTCAAACATTTTCAGATCAATTGCTGGCAATTGGAAACGGAAAGCTCCCAGTAGTGGGAAAGCCAAAAATGTTGTATATTCGAAATTTTAACGTAGTTTGAAACACATATATAAATCTATCTATATTCACAGGTGGGACACAACTACCATGGCGCGTAACGACTTACGCGCGCGGGGGGGCTTGGGGGGGGCGCGAAGCGCCAAACCAATATATATACAGACATATATATGTATATATATATATATATATATATATATATATATATATATATATATATATATATATATATATATATATATATATATATATACTAGCTATTGGGGTGGCACTTCGCGCCAACCCAAAACCTAGTTTTCGGGGGCACTTCGCAACCAATGATTGCCTTTGAGCTTTGTTGATGGTGATTGCTAATCGAACATTCCCTGTGTCTCCGTTGTCATTAATATATCCCCCTGTGCCCCCCGGCGTCCCCGTTGTTGTTGTTTCCCTGTGTTCCGGTCGTCATTTGTGTCCCAGTGTCCCAGTCTCTAATTTCTCTTTGAGTGTCGCAGTCGCCATTTATATTCCCAGTGTATATAAATATATATATATTTAACTACGTAAAACTTGCGAATCTACAACATTCTTGGCTGTCCCATAGTCTGTGCATATAAATAGATTGTCAGGTTTACCGACTCTTGAATATGCAACATATAATTGTCTATGGGAAAAACAATCTGTATTCATATCTATACCTCATTATTCTAATGATTGCCCTTGAGCTTTGTTGATGGTGATTGTTAATCGAACATTCACCGTGTCCCCTTCGTCATTTATATATCCCCCTGTGCCCCCTGGCGTCCCCGTTGTTGTCGTTTCCCTGTGTCCCGGTCGTCATTTGTGTCCCGGCGTCCCAGTCTGTAATTTCTCTTTGAGTGTCGCGGTCGTCATTTATATTCCCTGTGTCCCGGTGTTCCGGTTGTCATTTTTTCCCGGTCATCATTTGTGTTCCGGTGTCCCGGTCTGTAATTTCTCTTTGAGTGTCCTGGTCGTCATTTATACTCCCTGTGTCCCGGTCGTCATTTGTGTCCCGGTGCTTTGTTGATGGTGATTGCTAATCGAACATTCCTTGTGTCCCTGTCGCTTTCTCTTTGAGTGTCCGGTCGTCATTTATATTCCCTATGTCCCGGTGTCCCGGTCGTCATTTGTGTCCCGATGTCCCGGTCTGTAATTTCGTCAGTCGACAAACATGAGGTCAGTCGACACACAAACATGACGTCACTCGAAACACACACAGACAACTTATTTATATATATATATATAATATATATATAGACTAGATGTTGGGGTGGCACTTCGCGCCACCCCAACACCTAGTTGGTGGGGCACTTCGCGCCCCCCAAGCCCCCCAAGCCCCCCGCGCCCGTAAGTCGTTACGTGCCATATTAGTTATGCGCCATTGTAGTTGTGTCCCTGTGTCCCACCTGTGAATATATATATATATATATATATATATATATATATATATATATATATATATATATATATCTATCTATATAAAAATAAGTTGTCTGTCTGTGGATGTGTGGATGGATGTGTGGATGGATGTGTCAGGTGACGTCACCTGAAAAAACTGGATTAGGTGACGTCAAAACTGAAAAAACTAAAAAAAGGCAAAAACTACAAAAAAAACTAAAAACTAATAAAAAAAATAAAAAAGCTAAAAAACTAAAAAAACTATAAAGGTAAAAACCAATAAAAAACTAAAAAAAAAACTGAAAAAACTAAAAAAAGGCAAAAACTACAAAAAAAAACTAAAAACTAATAAAAAAGTAAAAAAGCTAAAAAACTAAAAAAACTAAAAAAACTAAAAAAAGGTAAAAAACTAAAAAAAATAAAAAATAAAAAAAAAATAAAAAAAAGGAAAAAACTGAAAAATAAGCTAAAATAAAGGTAAAAACCAATAAAAAACTAAAAAAAAAAAGGAAAAAACTAATAAATGACGACACTCAAAGAGAAAGCGACCAGGACAAAAAACTAAAAAAAAGGCAAAAACTACAAAAAAACTAAAAACTAATAAAAAAATAAAAAAGCTAAAAAACTAAAAAAACTAAAAAAAGGTAAAAAACTAAAAAACTAAAAACTAAAAAAAAACTAAAAAAGGTAAAAACTAAAAGAACTAAAAAAGAAAAAAATAAATGACGACACTCAAAGAGAAAGCGACCAGGACAAAAGGAATGTTCGATTAGCAATCAACAAAGCACCGGGACACAGGGAGTATAAATGACGACCAGGACACAAGTAAAAAAAAAATTAACAAAACTAAAAAGAAGGTAAAAACTACAAAAAAACTAAAAAGAAAAAAAAACTAAAAACTAATAAAAAAACTAAAAAATCTAAAAATCTAAATAAACTAAAAAAGAAAAAAAAAGGAAAAAAATAAAGGAGAAAAACAAAACTAAAAAACGAATGTATATACAGACCGGTACACCGGGATACAAATGACGACCGGGACACAGGGAATATAAATAACGACCGGGACACAGGGACACAACTACAACGGGGACACCGGGGGAAACAGGGGGATATAAATGACGACCGGGACAAAAAAACTAAAAAGAAATAAAAACTAAAAACTAATAAAAAAAACTAAAAAATCTAAAAATCTAAATAAGCTAAAAAAGAAAAAAAAAGGAAAAAAATAAAGGAGAAAAACAAAACTAAAAAACGAATGTATATACAGACCGGGACACCGGGATACAAATGATGACCGGGACCCGGGACACAGGGAATATAAATGACGACCGGGACACAGGGACACAACTACAACGGGGACACCGGGGGAAACAGGGGGATAACCTGACAATCTATTTATATGCAAAGACAATGGGACAGCAAAGAATGTTGTATATTCGCAAGTTTTACGTAGTTAAAACCATATATATATATATATATCTATATTCACAGGTGGGACATAGGGACACAACTACAATGGCGCGTAACTATTATGGCGCGTAACGACTTACGCGCGCGGGGGGGCTTGGGGGGGGCGCGAAGCGCCCCCACCAACTAGGTGTTGGGGTGGCGCGAAGCGCCACCCCAACAGCTAGTATATATATATATATATATATATATATATATATATATATATTTAACTACGCAAAACTTGCGAATATACAACATTCTTGGCTGTCCCATTGTCTGTGCATATAAATAGATTGTCAAGTTTACCGACTCTTGAGCATGCAACATATAACTGTCCATAGGAAAAACAATCTGTATTCAGATCTATACCTCATTATTTTAATGATTGCCTTTGAGCTTTGTTGATGGTGATTGCTAATCGAACATTCCCTGTGTCTCCGTTGTCATTAATATATCCCCCTGTGCCCCCCGGCATCCCCGTTGATGTTGTTTCCCTGTGTTCCGGTCGTCATTTGTGTTCCGGTGTCCCAGTCTGTAATTTCTCTTTGAGTGTCGCGGTCGTCATTTATGTTCGCTGTGTCCCGGTGTCCCGATAGTCATTTGTGTTCCGGTGTCCCGATCTGTAATTTCTCTTTGAGTGTCCTGGTCGTCATTTATATTCCCTGTATCCCGGTCGTCATTTGTGTCCCGGTGCTTTGTTGATGGTGATTGCTAATCGAACATTCCTTGTGTCCCGGTCGCTTTCTCTTTGAGTGTCCTAGTCGTCGTTTATATTCCCTATGTCCAGGTATCCCGGTCGTCATTTGTGTCCCGATGTCCCGGTCTGTACTTTCGTCAGTCGACAAACATAACGTCAGTCGACACACGAAAATGACGTCACTCGACACACAGACAGACAGACAACTTATTTATATATATATATATATATATATATATATATATATATATATATATATATATATATATATATATATATATATATATATATATATATATATAGAAGATTGTGTAACAGACATACAACTTATTTTTATATATATATCTATCTATACATAAGAAAATAAGTTGTATGTGTGTTACGCCTGTCGAGTGACGTCATGTTTGTGTGTCGACTGACGTCATGTTCAACTGACGTCATTAAAAGGATTGAGCTGTATGTCGTCATGAAGTTGTTTGCCGACTGACGTCATGTTTGTCAACTAATGAAATTACAGACCGGGACACCGGGACACAAATGACGACCGGGACGCCGGGACACAGGGAATATAAATGACGACTGGGACACTCAAAGAGAAATTACAGACTGGGACACCGGGACACAAATCACGACCGGGACACAGGGAATATAAATGTTGACCGGGACACAGGGACACAGCTACAGAGGGGACGCCGGGGGCACAGGGGGGATATATAAATGACGACTGGGACACAGGGATTGTTCGAAGAGAAATTACAGACAGGGACACCGGGACACAAATGACGACCGGGACACAGGGAATATAAATGACGACCAGGACACAGGGACACAACTACAACGGGGACGCCGGGGGCACAGGGGGATACATAAATGACGACGGGGACACAGGGAATGTTCGATTAGCAATCACCATCAACAAAGCTCAAGGGCAATCATTGTATTGAGGGTTTGCATATGACGTCTGAAAAATAAAGAAGAAAAAGAAAACTGAAAAAAGAAAAAAGGAAAAAATTAGAAAAATACTAAAAAGAAAATATATATATATATACATATATATATATATATATATATATATATATATATATATATATATATATATATATATATATATATATATATATATATATATATATATATATATATATATATATATATGTAAGAGTCTATGCCAAAAAACTTGCTGCTGATAGAGAAAGTCAGAAAAGAAAGCGTGTCGAGGAACTATCAGCAGCAAGTTTTTTGGCATAGACTCTTTGAGCATCTTCATCAGTCATTGTAAACTTAAACATTAATAGATTTCTACGTGAACATATGTCTTATATAACTTGAATGACGTCACCGTCAAAGCAAAAATGACGACAACTAATTTCATGACGTCAGCCGACACAGAAACATGACGTCACCTGACAACTAATTTCATGACGTCAGCCGACACAGAAACATGACGTCACCTGATCCACAGATCCACAGACAGACAACTTATTTTTATATATATAGATAGATATATATATATCTATATATATATATATATATACATTTGTTTTTACATCCTTCCAAAAAATTATGTTTCGCAATCAAGTAGAACTTATGATAGTACCCTGCTTGGCAAGCGATTAGCTTTTAAGAGTGCTTTACGGATATGAAACTATGAAATGCTATTTAGTCTTTCTTTTTTTATTTCAGTTACCCTTTTATCGTTACTCTGAAAGGGTCATATAATTTTAGTTATGTATCTGCTTTAAGGTTTGGTTTTTACATTTTTATTGGTATTATTTTGCACTGAGGAAGGTCAAGCAGAGGTCTTGACCGAAATATTTGCATACTTTTTTAATAAGGATTGCTGCATTTTTGCATAGGTAGCATATATGTGTTCTTTTTTTCTTCCTTTTTTTCCTCCACTGCTAAGGGGCACTGGAACATCATAGAGAAATGTTCGAGGGCTTATTTTAAAGGAAAACATTACATCTATATGTCTTTATATTTAATAGAACATTCTATAAAGCAGTAGCTATTCCACCTAATTACTATCTTACTATTTGTAGGATAATTTTCACTACTGCTGGTTGACAAAAAGTGTGCTGGAATATCACATAGAAGAAGACTCTTGGCCCCTGTGGCCATTAGTTTTCATGATCGTTGTTATTCATAAACATCCCTGAGCTTGGTGTTTAAGGTGTACATGCAGGATACCGTGTGTGAGGAGTACGCTTGTGAAGCATTGTACACGGGGACATTCGTTGAACAGAGGAGTGATCAACCCATTCTTGTAGAATGGGGGCTTAAAGACAGTTATTGTGGTAGATTGACTCAAATTTTGGCTCATTACTAGAGAAGAAATGATGAGATCATTGACTGAGGACTTGATCTGATTCTGTTGTGGAAGCTATGAAAGGAGTAGAGAATGCGAAGCTTTTTAAGGTAGTATGCCAATTGATTTACTATAACGTCATGGTGAGACGAATCAACACTGAGATGACTGTTGCTGCCTCAGCAACATATTTTTCCTAGGGGCCACGAGATGATGAGTAGTTATTGTTTCGAAATATTCACATATGTATCCACTGAAGGGTGAATGTTGTTCAGCAAAAAGAGATTGATTTTGTCCTATAGTGGGGGCCTTATTAGGAATTGTGTATGCAAAGCTTGTGATGAACCTTGATTTGTGTTATATTTTCCTGCGATTGCACTAATCTGGCATAAGATTTTGCAAGCAATAAGCTGACATGCTCTTGAAATCACGATGTATATTTTCTATGCGTAAATTCGTAGTGAAAAATAGTCATTTGAAGACTAGAATAGCTGCTATTCAAGGATCATAGATCCACAAGAGTAAAGGGAGTGAAGGTGAGCTTGCCCTACTATAATTTGGCTTGAGGTGTGCAAGGATGTAACTGCAAATTGAATGTCCAACCTTTGAGCTTGGACTATGTCTGGCTAAGAGACGGATATCATTATCATACGGTATTTTTACCGTCACTGCAAGGCTCCTTGCTTCTTTGGCTGTTGGTTTTAACTTATAGAGAATGCAAGCGATCTTGTCAAGTTTTGTTATTTAATGAAAGGTATTATTCTCGTATATTGGTCTCATTCACCTTTCTGGCTGTTAGTGAGGGAATAGTGCAAACAGTGCAACTGATCTCAACAAGCATACAAGGCCCAGAGATGTGCCTCTTGTGAATTACTCTTTTACTTGTCATTGAAATTGGTAATGGTGACTGAGCTCCTTCTTGACGGAAAGAGAGGAGCGTTTTCATTATGGATGGCAAAGTATAATCCACAATGAGGATGAACCAAATTATTCTCAACTAAAGCACTTTGACTGACAGTCTCAGCCATTGAATTCGACTACTATGAATTGGTAGTAGGGAATTGGTTTATTTGATGTTGAACTGTTGACTCCCTTTGACTGACAGCCTCAGGCATCGAATTAGACTACTATGAATTGGTAGTAGGGAATTGGTTTATCTGATGTTGAAATGTTGACTCCCTTTGACTGACAGCCTCAGGCATCGAATTAGACTACTATGAATTGGTAGTAGGGAATTGGTTTATCTGATGTTGAAATGTTGACTCTAAGGGGCATGCTGACACTATTTGCTAGCGGTGACCAGGTGACATTGGTGATTGGTTTTAAAAGCAAGTGACCCTATTAGTTTGTTCAACCCCCCCCCCCCCCCCGCCTCAGCTTTAGCAAAACGATCTGTTTGACTTAAGCATATTAGTCAGCAGAGGAAAAAAAACTAAGAAGGATTCCCTTAATGGCGAGGAGCAAAGAGGGAGAAGGCCACTACTAAGAGTAAATTGAATCCTTCGGGATTAAATTTTGATCGATGCAGCATTTTGGAGCCTTGTAAAACCACCGTTTGTTCGGTCTAAAGTCCTCAAGAATGTGGTCGTGTCGTCAAGAGAGGGTTGTCAGGCCCAAAGGACGAACGAGCACTCTGTTTTTCAAGGTCTCTCGAGAGTCGTGTTCCTTGAGAATGCAGTGCTAATCAGGTGGAAAACTCCATCTATGGCTAAATATGAATGTGATACCCATAGAACACAAGTATCGGGAGGTAAAGTTGAAAAGATCTCTGGAAAGAGAGTGAAACAATGCATGAAATCCTGGAGGGGCTTAAATTGGAAGGTTTTTTGAAGTTCGAGCCTTCTTCGGAATCATCGTTGTGGGTAGCGAGTGTTGATATGATCGGTAAGGGTTGTTCTCTTGTATCGGTTGTTCTCTGCCCATGCTGGTCATCTAAGTTGCTCACGGCCTGTATTCCTAGGTGGATTGGCAATCTACACATGGCTGGAACTTTGTCCAAGATTCCAGTGCTTTTGCGGCTTCGGCTTCAAAAGACTGGATTGACGGCAACGATTCGGCACGGTTCTTTTGCTGAAAACTCCTTTGCGGGTCTCTTGGGTGAGCAGAGAGTTGTTGAGCTCCTTCCGGCCCATCTTGAGACACGGACCAAGGAGTAGAAATTGTGTGTGAATAATGGGTCGATGAGAAGACCGATGGTGGGATGAAATATAAGGCATTACTTGCGATGTTCATGCAATATCCTTCACCTCTGGAGATTGAGTTTCCCAGGGGCCTCGTGATCACGTTGCGTACGTGACGCACCTAGAACAAAAAAGATAGAACCCAAAAGATAGCGATCTATGTTTGGCCAAGTCAGTTTCAGGAGAAAACCTGATTGAGGAAGGAAGCTACTCTGACGTGCAAATCGATCACTGGATATTTTTATAGGGATGAAAGACCAATCAAAGCATCTAATAGCAGGTTTCTATCGAAGTTTCCCTCAGGGTAACTGGTGCTCAAATGAAGGAGACAAGAGTCTTATCAAGTAAAGAAAATGATTAGAGGCCTTGGGGCCGGAACGGCCTCAAGGTCTCAATGGGTGAGATGCCTTGCTGACCGTTGCGTTGTTGGTGGTAAGGATATTGGATCCGAGTGCCTAGCGGGCAACTTTTGGTAAGTAGAAGTGTTGAGGGATGAACAAATGTCTGATTAAGGCACCCAAACCAGTGCATATTCCTGATCTCATGAAAAGGAGCTGGTTGCTTCAGACAGCGGGACGGTAACCATGTTGGTCGAAAGCAGCGTAGGAGTTTGCAAAAACTCACCTACCAAAGCACCTAGCCATAAAAATTGGAAATGCCTAAGCATTGTGCTGACACCGCCCCACCGGTTGTCGAGATTGTCAATCCTTTGTAATGGTTCTTGGCACACCGGTAAATAGGGAGGTCAGACTTTTTGCGTAGAAGGGCTTGGGTGTGAGTCTACCTTATGCAGCATGTGGAGTAGATCTTGGTGGTAGTAGCAAATGCTCCAGAGAGACCACTGAGGCCTGAAATTGAAAGGGATCTATGTGAACAGTGGTGAGACATGGGTCAGTTCGTCCTAAGCCCAACCTCAAATGGTAGCATAAGACGAGTGTTGAACGAAAGAGACATGAAGTGTTGATCACAAAGCGAGAGGCTCCTGGCAAGAACAAAAGAAAATCTCATTTTTATTTAGGATCCTGGTTTTGGTTATGGATGGAACTTTATATCCGTCTTGGCGACAAGAATTGGCCGTGGGAAACTCGGGGAAGTGATGGGAAGTTTTTTTTTCTGTGTAACGGAGATATAAACTCCGGGATTACTCTGCGGAGAGATAGGGTTAATCTTTCGAAGAGTGTTGCACTTGAGCAAAGTCAGTGCATTCTTGTCGGTCCTTAAAACCCATGGTGAGGACCAGGTCAACTCCTGCCACCAGACAATGCTGATAGCCGCATCAGGTTTCCACTCTTACTTCCTTCTTGTGCCTTATGGACAACAGCACCACCATCTTTTCATGGTTGCAGAAGCAGCACCCTTCCACAAATGCTCAGCAGAATGCTATAAACCTCTTCATTACTTACTTCAGGGGTCAGTCTTCCTCTTTCAAGTAAGAGCTAATTGAGGGAGTCACCCAAGCTAAAGATGGTAGCAAAACTGAAATCAAGAAGGCTGGGTGGAAGTTCCTGTCACTAAAACTAATGGTGTAGAGTTTAATCAGATCTATATTGATCCTTTGGCTCGAACTTTCGTTCACAATTTTCATATTAGAAAGATTGTTATCGATTGTGTATACAATAAGTTGATCTTTATAGACATTTAACAACAGTATTGGACATGAAAAAACATGGGTC
>NC_088878.1:34796974-34895247 GCF_032884065.1 Artemia franciscana | reverse complement strand
CAGCTAGTTGATCAACAGTGAAAGAAATCTTCCCGATCGAAGCAGAATTCTTCGTTTAAAATACCGTCCCATCGGGATCGCAAAACTTGTCTGTTTGTGTTAGATACATAAATTTCACCTCTCCAAAAAGAAACAGATAGAATTGATCCTGGAACACAAGTATAAGAACACAAAACTGATGAATGCTTTGGAAGTGGTTCTTTTGAAAACAGCTGAGCGTTTTCTCTTGCTAAATTCAAGCTAGGTGAGTCAACTTGTCCTAAGCATTGATGACCCTCCTTCTAAATGAGTGAAATAACAATTAGCTAGAGGAACTAGCAGTTAAATTGCTCAAGAATCACTCTTCCAAAATTTAAATCGCAGCTTATCGCAGCTAACATTACTAAGATCTTCGCGAATCTTGATTTTGAGCAATGTAACTGAAGGCTTACAATTCACGATGTAGATTTCATCCTCATATATTAAACTCAATAGTTTCTTGTCCCTGTTAGTAGCTAATCCACTTTGACTGGGTTGAAAGTGGGCATCATGAGATAAATTTATTGATTTCGGCCATCCTACAGGAATGTAAATCATTTATCCAGGAATGATAGAGCAAAACAGTTGTTTTTCCAAATGTAAGCCTACGCTAATTGTTATCCTCATTTATTACTTTGCTACATCTTCCTAACGTAATCATACACACGTATTGGGAGGATTTCACTATAATGGCTCCAGCAGATGGGATGAAATTGAGGTCCTTATTATGGCAACACCTGGTAGCTTCTTGTCATTGAGTGTCCATCCTGCAATAAGCTGAACGTTGGGTGGTGGATGGCATGAACAGGGATGATGCATTGAAAGTGGGTGGGTACAGCCACTACCGATCTGGTGATTTAGAGGCAACATGGTCAAGGAGTGACTCCTGACCAACATTAGGTCAAAGGATTATGCATAAAAGGATGGGTACCACGTAAGATGCCTGGTCCTCAGCTTGAAATTAAGATACTCGGGATGGGAAGGCCCAGCTTCTTAAATTCTGTTTATCTGAGGGTTAGTTGGTCTCTCTAGATTCCCAGATACAATAGCAAGTCCCAGCTCTGTTCTTCTCATGGGGTCTACATGGACGTTTCAACCTCTCTGTGAGTCATGTTTAGTTGGTATGGCAGTCAGTTTTGCCCCAACAAAATAGACTTTTCATGGCCATGACCACATATATTAGATGACGGGTTAAATGTTTTAAGTCAAAGGAAACAACTACCAAAAGCATTTTGTTGGTACGAGCGTGGCTGGGTCTGGCATACCTTAGACTGTCCGGATGTAACAATTTACATCTGTTATGTATATACTGTGATTGAAATGGTATGAGCACAATCAAAGATTAATGACAGGTGGGGCCTTCGGGTCGGTTGTGAATACGTGTCAATGGGTGAAGTCGGCAAAGATGATTTTAAAAACCACCCCACTGAGCTAATAGTAGTAAAGAAAACACGGGTTCTGCCCAACATATATCACCCCGTCAATTTATAGCATTGTCAGTCTCTTCTACATCGTTTTAATATCAAATATTGCATATTTGGAAGATTTTCCATCCCTACATTCAAAATGAAAACAGGTCATTGGAAATCAAATTTGGTCTCCTTTTTATACTTTTTACAATTTGAACAAGGGTTCTAGACCCTACCTAGATCACCTCATCCTTCTACCCAATTTTTAATTGAGTTCACACCATTTTTAATGAAGATTTTCGACATTTTGACAATTACCCATCCTGAGCTTTAAGATCAAAACAGGTCTTGTGAAATAAGAATTTGATGAATTTATGAGATAAGACCTTATTTAAGTTCCATTTTGTCTATGCCACTGATAAAATTTAAAAATTTAATATGATTTAATATTTAGTGGATATTTCGATATCAATATCTAAATAATTATATTACATTTATTTTTCTCTCGATAACCTTTAGAATATAACCTTTATCTAATTTTTTCAATTTCTTTTCAAATTTGACTGCTTTAGAATCACAACCCTTAAGTGCAAATAGATCAACCATTTCAAGTTTTCAAATCAATAATGATAACAATTTTCTGTCCATATTTAGTTATAACACAATCCGTTCCTTTAAGCCTATATTTCGTTCCAGTGTTTAAATCTTCTTTCCTAATAGTTCGATTATATCTATTTTCCTTTTTGTTTCGCTTAAAAGTTTTTCCATTTATTAGTAAATAATTTTATTAAACTAATTATCTGAATCGTAAATAATTTTTTTTTTAATAGCCTTTGAATTTCTTCCCAAGAACTTTTCACTTGGTAAAAGAATTCTGGGAATATCCTAGAAAACGTCAGAAGCCGGTACGCCATCGTGTCTGACTTGTTTAATAGAGCTTTATAGAAGAAGCTGGTTTCATAAGTACTCATTTGCAAAGAATTTCCAGCTGTTGAAATCAAACCTTTACCTAATGACGCTTTATTTGGTCAGATGGCATATGAGTAACATGTTGCATGTTTAGCTATAGTAAAAGATGGCTTGAATTTTTTAAGTTTTGGAGAATATAGTTAGGAAAGTAAAAAGAGTTTTATTTATGTGTCAAACTTTAAAGACTTTGCACAGTTCAGTTCAGTTTTTTCGGGTTTATTACAAAAAATTATAACAGTCATAACATACATAATCTCTCATCTCTATGCAAAAAAATGCATGCTGAGTCTCTTATCACCACAAAAATAAATACGCACTATGGCTCTCCCTCCACTCCTCGATGCAACCATGGCGTCTACCAAGAAAATCATCCTGACAAATCCCCACCTCTTCATCCAGGAGCGAACCACACCAGTCCCCACAAAAAAATTCAATAATGGGTAAAAGTCACTTTTCTATTTATATTCATTATGCAAATGAAACTAATTCAAAAACGAGATTATTTTTTATTCTCTTGTTGAAAGAACCAAGGGAGCTCCTACCTCTCAGTTCAAGCGGTAGGGTATTGTAAGCCTTAGCACAGACGATGTCAGGCAAAATCTGATAAAACTCATCTGATATCTGTCGACACCTGATAAAACTGAAACATGAACTTTTAGGAATAGTTTAGTTTAATCTAATAGTGTTTTTCAATTAAATAATTTCTAAAAAGAATTCGTTCTTATAAATTCTTCTTCAGAAATATTTTTCCCTGTGAATCTAGAATAAAACTTGTCTGTTGAAAGTAATTTTGTATCATGTATTTTTTCATAGCTGTGAATATGCTCGTTGGGATAAATCCCTTTCTTTATTATTTCTTTGAATCCTTCAGTATTTTGAAATACATGAGAAGCATGAATATTTTAAATTATTTCTTAAATAATTGTAAATTTACCTTACATTCATATTTAGCAAAACTTTCAGAAAGCCTATCAAACAATGAAGCCACAAAACAGGGTGAATCTATGAAATAGATTTTGTATTGGGTTTCATTATCAATTATTGGCTTATAAAATGATATAAAACTCTCCGCTGAATCAAAAATACCGTTATCAGGTACTAATTTTCTGAAAAATAAATGAGAGTCATATTTTGAGAGATTATCCATTACAATGGATATATGTTTAGGAATTTAAAAGTTCTTATTACATTCTGTATTGGTGAATCCACGTTTATTACCAGTCACATGGTCGTGATCAAAATTATAATCTTCTTTTTCCTCTTTACAAATATGACAGCTTTTAATTTTTGTATTATTGCATTTTTCTATTACTTGTTCTTGTGTATAACTATGATCTCTCTGTCTATTTTCATACTCAATGGCTATTTCTGTACACATTTCTGTTATGGTAGTTAAAAAATGCCCGCTAGCATCTTTACCAAAGAATATGCGCAATATATTTTTTTTTACATCAAAAGACAAACATACCCGGAAGCCATAAAACGGAGTGAATCTATGAAACGCATTTCGTATTGGGTTTTATTAGCATTTTTAATATGATATAAAACTCTCGTCTGAAAAAATGCCGTTTTAATAGGGACTGCTTTTAATAGTTGTAATATTTCATTTTTTTCTTACCTATTCTTGTGTATAACCATGATCTATCTTTCTATTTTCATGCTCATTGCTATTTCTATACACACATATATTATGGTAGTTACCAAATGTCCGCTAGATATTTATCGAGACATTCGCAAAATTTAACCTGTGTTGGATCAAAAGTACAACATACTTGGAATCCATAAGCAAATTGCTTTTACTCAGCTACTTTAATTGTCTTTTACCTTTCTTTTGATAATATTCTTCGTTTTACGATTCGAAATCAGCTATAATACTGTAAGGTACTTTTGTTTGTTTAGCTATATTTTTAAATTCAATTTTAGATCTTGTTTTTGGCATTATTATGTCAGGATCTTCAGTTATCCGTTTTAGAATGCTTTTCAAACTTTTGCCCCTCTGTGAAATGTCTTCAATAGTAGGTGCAAAGATAAATTTTTCATTTATGTTTAGTAATTTGAGTTCTCAATAGTCTGCTTAAATCTTTAATTAAGACATTATAATTATCAAAACATAGTAAATTAATCACATGTGTAGCAGTTTTCCCATTGATCTTAGTTTTAGGAAAATGAGCTCGAACCACTTTATTCACTTATTTCATATAAAAAAAAATTATTAATTTTTTTTTTCAAATTTACAAATATCTTGAATATCCATAGGAAAATTAGGAACCCATTTAAAGTTTAATTCTCTTTCATAGGATTTATATTCCTATGAATATAAAACAGAAGCTAAAACAGAAGGGACGTGAACAGTTTAAAAATATTGCTATTTTTCCATGTAAACTTCGTATTCTCCCGCAACACATTTATAATGTAAACTTCTATAATGTAAGAATATAAACTTCAAATACTCTGAGCACTGACAATAACATTGTTGGCTCCACCTGTGATCACTGTTGCCAAATCGTTGTTTTTATTGATGCCGCAATTCTTTCTCTAGGAAAAGAAACTGACTAGATCAACATTTCTATCATTCGCTGGGTAAAGATAGGCGAGCGTTGACCAAAAAGAACATTTATTATCATTATTTCTTATGTTAATGCAATCTCTTTATTTTTTTTTTACAAATTATTGCAATTCTTCAGTAGTACCTCCCACATAATTTGGTAATCTTGTCATTCGATAAATTCCATCGACTCTTTCAAATTGTAGGCCTGATCCTTGTTATTCTCTATAAATAATTTTTGTATATTTCTTTGATTACTATTTAGATGGTTTTGTTTGATGGCACTATATTTATTAAGAATCCAGGAATAGCTATAATCATGAAGAGGTTCGAGCTTTTCATTATCCTTTTATGAATAAAATATTACACGTGTTGTAAATTGATCTCTGTAGTTATCTCTATCATTCATTCTATTTTTAAATCTCTAACGACAGAGTCAAAATGTGGTCCAAAATCAGCCCGGTTGGCATTTATTGAAACATTAACTGTAAGGGAATTTTCGCTAATCTATTGAATACTTGGATTAGTATCATGTTCTTTTTATTTAAACATATACTCTGCGATATCTGGAGCTTCTCTTGTTATTTTTTACTTCGTAAATAAATTCGAAATGTCAGTATTCCTGTCTTTTGTAACACTCTCTACCAGTTACATCTTGAATGAATTGTTGATTCTTATATATATCCTTTTTATTGATTCTACTTGATTATTAAAATAACTTTTTACTTTACTCTTTACTTCATTATAATTTCCAGCACTTGAATTCTGTTTTGAATTTAAAGATTTTTAAGTTCAGTACCCTCTTTATTTCGTCTACTATTAAATTTAAAGTTTAAATCTGAAAAAATTTCTTTTCTTTTTCTAGTTTTACTCTTATTTCGGGTCCAATATAGTGGTGATACTGCTTTTTGTCTTTTTCGCTTTTTACAATTTGTGACCACTGAATAACTGAAACTGTTCGCTAGTCAATATTTTATTATTAAGATGATCATTGATGGTATTTAATATCTTAAATTTTTTGCCAATTATCTTTAAATTATGGTCTTTGGCAAATGACCAAAATTCTTTAATTGTATAATGCGGTACTCGATTTTTTATCTTGACGAATATGGATTGTCGTTGTAAACAACTTTTAATCACTTCTGCAATGTCAGCTATTTGTTAGGTATTTATTTTATTAAATAAAATTCCAAATCTTAAGAAATTGTCAAGTCTGAGGAATTTTATTGCATGCTATTTACTATTCTTTAGACTTTCTTGAGAACGTAGAAATCTATTAATGTCTATTAGTATACTTGATAAGTTCAATTGTTTTAATAATTCAAACCTGTAATCAATGTAGTTATTGTATGCGATTTAAAAAGGTTTCTGCAACGGAGGCTTTAACTTGGCAGTTTAAAAAAAGAAATGAAGTGCTAATGGTATTTTTACATTTTGTGATTGCAAGAAAAATCTTTTTTAAAAGAGGAAGCAACGAGCAACAACCCTTGATAAAAGGGAGTGATATACTGGCAATACTGGCAAAAGCAGCGTAGAAAACAAACTTTTAAAACTCTATCATTCAAACTTTTCAGGGATTGACAATTTCAATAGAAAGTTAAAAGAGCATCGTTTTTCTGTATCAAAAACTAAGATCTGCAATATCAAAATAGTTATTCTTTACACCATCCTCCTTATCATACATCTAAAAGAAGACGAGCTTACATTAATAGTCTCATGGACATATGGCAAGTAGATTTGGTTGACACGCAGCAGTATAAAAGTGAAAATGATAATATTAACTATATTCTTTCAGTCATCGACTGTTTTAGTAAATATGCTTGGTCTATTCCTTTAAAGGATATAACGAGAAAGGAAATTACTAATGCTTTTACGGATTTATTCAAAAATAGAAAACCTAAAACATTCAAGTATTTTTTAAGGGACACGACATTCATTGGTTCTCATATGAAAGTGAATTGAAAGCTCAAATTGTTGAACAGTTTCACAGAACAATCAAAGAGAGATTGTGGAAATATTTTACTCATAACAACACACATCTCACTACAATCTCTATAACGAATGAATTTTTGGATAAAGCTGGTGAGCCAATTTTAGGTTGTTTTTACGAAAAAGATCTCTCGAAAGTTATTCCATAAGACTTTCATTCTATAAATGGATCCTATAAAGTTTTTATAAATCATTAGCGAGTATAGTGAAAAGTAGGGAAATACAAAGAAATATAGTTGAAGAACGTTCCTTAGAGCAAGCTAGATTTCATGACTATACTGGAAAGTTGGGTGATTCAATCATTGAAGCAGAAAATAAAAATAAAAATATGATTACTGATAAATTACGTGAAAATGACACTAATTTAAAAAGACGATTACAACGACAGGACCAATCTTTAAGCAACGCATTCAGATTACAAACATGCAATCATGCTCACTCAAGTCTAGCTAATTTACCCCCGAATCTGCCAAATTTCATTGCTAATTTCGATTCTGGGAAAAATGATGAACTTCTGAGAGAAATCAATAAGGACTAAGATCCCAAGGGACTCTATTTTGAAATGCTTAGTTTTTATTTAGACAATTATCAATATTTATTTCAGGTTCAATATTGTAGTGACACTGCTTTTGTCTTTTTACATTTCGTGACCACTGAATATACTGTTCGCAAATCGATGTTTTATTATTAAGATGATCATTGATGGTATGTAATATCTTAAGCTATTTGCCAATCATCTTTAAATTATGGTCTTTGGCAAATGACCGCAATTCTCTAATTGTAAAATGCGGTAATCGATTTTTCATTTTGACAAATTCGGATTTTCGTTGTAAACAACTTCTAAACACTTCTGCAATGTCATCCATTTATTAGGAGCTGATTTTACTAAACATATTTCCAAATTGTAAAAAATTCAAGTCTGGGAATTTTATTGTTTGTCATTTACTATTCTTGAGACTTCCTTGAAAACGTAGAAATATGTTAATTTTCTACGTTTTTTCTCATAGTCCCTGTTTCTCCTCGCCCTTTCGTTTTTATTTTTCATTTGTTGTATCCTTTCTTTTGTTTTGTTTCATACGTCGTATATAGCCAGTGTATTTATAGAATGTATTTGCTAAGTATGCCACGGTAGAACTTAGAATCTATTCAGGGTGAAGAAGCCTAGTATTTTGAAAGACACCATCTGCACCCAGGTTACCAAAAAAGTGTATCAGCAATAACTGTAGAATGGCTTAGGAGGTCATGTTAAAACTTTTAATGTTTCTTTTTTGTGGCAAGGTCCTGTTAAATAAACCTCAAATTTGAACAGAAGGAAGGTGTCAGAAGTGGTGGAGTGGTGAAAATTATATTTTTGTTTTATCACAATCGTTATAGCTCTGAGCTCCTGTGCGAGTTAGAAATTATGCACGGTAATGCATCAAAATCGAAAAATAATGTGTACCTTTATTGTCAAACACTAAACTGAGTCGAAGTTACCTGGGAGCATCTAGGGGGAGAAGGGGGGTCTGGACAAGAAAAATTAAGATTTGATGAAAGATTGTCTACCCTTATCGTAGTTTTCCTTGTACGAATGTTGAAAATGAGGTGTTCGCCGTTTTGAAGGATGCCACAAGGAAAGATTTAAGAAAATTTAAAACTTTTTGGTGATGTTTAATGAGGTAAACTTTGAATATTTTGGGACGGAGGGGTACGTATATAAAAGTGCTGGCTTCAGGTGGCTTGGTACCGCAGTGAATTGTCAGTAGTAACAATAGTATACGAAATTATTTCGAAAAGAGCCGAACGAAATAAGAATAAACTAATTCAGTTTATTGAGTTATACATACAGAAACATCCAGTATAGAGTACCAAAAGGCCCTACACTCTCCATTGAAGATTTTTGACACACATCAAAACCACAAAAGCTTCTTAACCCCACCCTCTGGCAACTGCAATGACAAGTTTTGCTGATGAAATACCAAGTAGCAACTGAAATTCTGGCTCTGACAGTTTAGGAAACTTCCCAAATTGCGCACTATGAAATGTGTGTCATATTTGGAGAAACGTTGCACTATATAATACATCTACTGTGATAGCATGCATATTCGTATCTATAAGTTTGGCATAGTGTGCTCTCAAACTCATTTACTTTTATTTAGGGTGGACTCTCAAACGGTGCGGAGGAACTCCAAAGGCTTTGCTGGATAAAATGCCCTCTAGGTTTGTAAACCTTGGTCATATGACACCCGTCACGATTGCCAAGTATCTCGATCCGCAAGGGTAGAAAACGTACACCCCCCTGATGACCTCCTCTAAGTTTAAATCAAAATTTCAAGGCTTTGCTGGTGACTAAATCTGTATCAGTACATGAATCAACAGAATCAAGGCAGTTTGTGGGGCTCACACAGCAAACTTCTAGTAGTTAATGCCAATCATGCTTCACTAGCATCTGAATTTATTATGATCTACAGATTTTCAATAGGGAGCCTACGATTCAAAGAAAAATGAATCCACTCAAGTCTCATAATATGGGGTGTCACAAATAATTATATCAGAATGTCGCGATATTAATTTCCATGCCCGCCACCAGCATCCCTTCTGTGAGGGTTTTTCATGGCTGGTCAGTTAGTCACTGAAAAATGGAACCAACCTTCAAAGAAAATATTGACATGTACCGTCTTTTTTTAGCAAAAAAATTCCCAGTGATTTATTTCTCATCCCAAGTAGTTTCGAATCTGGGTTTCCTTTATATGCATTTATATGATCAAATTTTACGTTTATTGTTTCATTTAATATTAATCATTGGAAGTACTATAAAATTTTAAAAAAAATTATTAAGTTGGAAAAAGATTATGCAAAATAGTCTTTATTTATAATTGTTGTTATTAACGTCTGTCAAAACCAAAAACTAATTTAAGCAAAACCCTGATCCAGAATATAGAATATTGAAAGTTAAAATATCGACATATCGGTTTATCAAATCATTACCCAACACTAATTTTTGACGACTGAACTGAGGTTATAGAAAACCCACAGTAGAGGTAGTATAGCTGCTAGGACTTGGCTAGTTATTCTCGAAAGTGTGCCACATGTCACAACTATTGTTCCTTTTTGCTATTTGCTCATTATTTGACAATTTATTGTTATTTTTGAAAAGATTAAATTTTTGTTTATATTTGACTTCAATTATCATCCATTTTCTAGGGCTACTTGACCGACCACTAGTCAAGACAGTTTTCTCAAGTAGAAATTTTACTGATCTCTCATGTCAGTTACATCTCGTGAGACGTTAAGGGTAAGTAAAGTAATCAGGCTTGTCAGATAAGTAATCTTGGACAATTCTTACTACTACAATGCATGGCCTGGTCTGTCTTATGGCATTCAAAAAATTTTTGAGTTTCATCAAGTGCCCCTCTCCACGGTAATCTTTAGTAAAAGACGAACGATAGATTCGATATGAGGACGGGTCGGACCTATGAAAATTGCTTAAGTTGACTTGAGTATTTAATAATAAATCTTGGTAAATCGTTATTGAAATTCAACAAGGATTCAAAGCAATAAAGAAATCAATGTTCAATCAAATAAATACAAGTGAAAAAATCATATGATGAGGAAATATATTAAATGATCAGCAATTCCTGGGCAACTTTAATGACATGGTACTAAAACTACATCCTCAGAAAATAACATAAATATTCAATAATCAAGCTCAAAAATAATTATAGAGTTGTCAATTATAGTTGTCAATCAATTCCTGTAGTAAGAGGTCATACAAATAAACCTTAGAATGTTAAAAGACCGTACGTAGAAGCTTAACGGTAGGGGAGGAATTTGCAGTTTGATATTTTGCCAACGCAATTGACTTGAAAATGTATGGTGACAAGGGACATTTAACTTTTTAAGACTAACCTCAATGACTGAGTCTAAATTTCATTATCATCATCATCAATTTGTTTATAACCCATCACAAAAAAGGGGGCACAAAGCTCAAAAAAGGATAGAGTAAAAATCAAGAAAAAAAACTAAACCATGGGCAAACAGAAATGACCAAAGATAGGTAGACTTCTGATAATCGGTAGTGAAATCACAAATATGCTTCTCAATAACTCCAGCTGGTTTTGCCAATTGATACTTTCTTTGCAGAAAAGAGTTACTTGTCCAAGTTGGAAGTTCCGTTAAATATTTTGCAAATTCAAAATAAAAGGAGATGAACTTGCTTTTTTCTTTTCCACAATTAAGGAAAGACCAAACAGGAGCAAGGGCAAGTAAATGAGGAACTGTTAGGCTATTATATAAGTAAGAAAGGTGCAAACACTTCAGCAATTTGATTCGAACCCTAGTTCATTTGAAAATTAGAATTTGATAATTACAGAGTATTTTCAAAAACAAAATACATTAGGAATTCAATCATTTGAGGCAATTTGATTTAATTAAGGTGATATCGTTATTTGCTCTAAAGCAAGACTGAGAAAAACAAAATATGGTTATTTAAAATATGTTTCGGAGAAAATTCTTGAACTATTTTCCATAAAGTATATGCTTAGCTCTCTCACGTGCTTGGGATTTTCGGCATAACTCTTCTGTAATATTTCAAACATGCAAGTTTATCAAGATATTCATCTTTTCAAAAAAGCCCAATGATCAATTTTACATGTCAAATTATTGTTTAAAAAATATCAACCCATTTGGGGTAATTAATGGGGTCAACCGTTCTAAAATGTAATAAAGGAATGCAAATACGGATGCCGGGGCACACAACTTTTTTACATCAATGAATTAAGTCTCTAAAATATTTTAATAATAGCAATGTCCTATTTACATATGCAAACGTCTTAATGGTTTGAATACAAGTACACCTTTATGAGAAAAAAAATCACGAGTTACTCAATCTGTTATCAACATTACTGGAAAGTCGAAACTTTAATTTGTACCAACCCAGTTGCTGTTCTGCTGATGAAAATTAATTTCTCCTTAAAAAAACAAAGGGGGCTTTAGTCATTACTATTACTTACCATTAACGTAGCCAAGTCGAAGATAATTCGTTTCAACCCTCTGAAGCGGAATATAGATATGCCTCTAGTCCCTTTCCCGACTGTGAACGAAATAAAAATCTTAGGAGTAACTTTCACTAGTGACTGTAGTTTCAGTGCCCATATTAATTTAACCGTCCACAAGGCTAATGCAAGCCTTCAGACACTTACCAAAATGAGGCGTTTTGGGTGTGATACTAAAAGCCTTCTCCATGCCTACACGTGTTATGTTCGCCCGTTGCTCGAGTACGCGTGCCCGGTGTGGGGTCCATCTGCTATCCGCACAGTGTACCTATTACGCGACATAGAGTGCGTCCAGAAAAGAGCAACAAGGATTATACTCCGAGACCGTGGCATACCCTACGATCAAGCCCTCGCTAAATTAAATTTATCTCCACTTAAAGTCCGGCTGGAACACCTTATTCACCAATTTGGAAAATTCATCCTAGCCAATAAGAGCCACCGATCACTACTACCCGAACCAGCCCCTCCCAATAGCCGAACTCGATTACGAAATAAACTTGTACCCCCTAAAGTACGAACCAATCAATACGCAAACTCATTTGTGCCATTTTTCACATCAGTTATTAATGCTGAGTTGTAGTGTGTGATTTTTGTTTAAATGTATGATTTTTGTGAAAAAAACTGAATTTAGCTCTATGCTACGATAGTTTTTAAATATACCGATCTCTCTCTCTCTCTCTAATAAGAACTCACCGCAGGGCCAAGCCGTCTGAGGCCAAAAACAGTCACCTCAGCAAATCGACTCAAATCCTGGTTTGAAATAATACAGCTAAGTCAAAATCTACAATCGCAAATAAGCCAACAGTTACAGGTAAAACTAAGTGACAATACACAAACAATGTAGAAAATAAACGAAAGAGTAAAACATCAAGCAAAAAAAATATAGAGTAGAACAAGAAAGAGAATAAAAAAACAAATAGGGTCGATATTAAAGCCCCAGAACCTGATCTTGTAGGAGACCTAATCAATACAGCACCATTACAAATAAGACAACTAAGACAAGAAACAACAATATCTACAGGTTTGATTGTAGAAGGCTTAATTAATGCAGCAACATTACAAATAAGACAACTAAAACAATAAATAATACAACTAAGTCAACATCTACAAGCACAACTAAGCTAACAGCTACAGGTAAACTGACAATATACAAAAAATGTACAAAATAAATGAAAGAGTATATAAAAAATAAAGTAAAGAGAATAAGAAAACAAAAAGGGCTGATATTGCAGCCTCGAAAGCTGAGCTTTTAGGAGGCTCAATCAATACAGCACCATTTCAAATAAGACAACCGTATTTGAGATATACATAACAAATACGGCTGATACTGCAGCACCGAAAGCTGAGCTTGTAGGGGGCTCAATCAACAAAGCAATATTACAAATAGGACAAAGCAGGTACAACGAAGTCACAATTTACAAATAATGTATAAAACTAACGAAAGAATAAAATGATATAGCAACAATACACAAAAAGAGCAAAACGAAAAAGGGAACAAATACGGCTGATACTGCAGCCCCGAAAGCTGAGCTTGTAGAGGGCTGAATCAATACAGCAACATTACAAATAGGACAACTAAGGGAACAAATAATACAAATAAGACATAATCTACAGGTGAGCTTGTAGTGGGGGTACAACGACATTAAAAATAAGACAACTAAGATAACAAATACAACATAGTCAAATACAGTATTCATTCAGTCTTCAAAGTGAAAATTAAATAAAAAAAAACAAGTTTTTTAAATGAAAGTAAGGAGCGACATTAAAACTTAAAACGACCAGAAATTACTCCGTATATGAAAGGGGCTTTTCCTTCTCAAGGCCTCGCTCTTTACGCTAAAGTTTGACTCTTTCTCTTAACTCTACATTTTAAAACAGTAAAAAAAAACTTTAGCGTAAAGAGCGGGGCGTTGAGAAGGAAAAGCCCCTTTCATATATGGAGTAATTTCTGTTCGTTTTAAGTTTTAATGTCGCTCCTTACTTTCATTTAAAAAACTTTTTTTTATTTAATTTCTGAACGTTTTTGAATCAATGCATGTTTTGATTTTGGCTCTCCGCAGAGGAATAATTAAAACGAAATTTGTATATATTTTTTTTTGGCTAAATGGCTTTCTCATAATTTTGATCGAATGATTTTGAGAAAAAAAGAGCGGAGGAGGAAGCCTAGTTGCCCTCCGACTTTCGGCTAATTAAAAAGGCAACTAGAACTTTTAATTTTTTACGAATCTTTTTATAAGTGAAAGACATACGTAACTTATAAATTAAATTACATAAAGAACTTTTGTATTCTTATGTTTTTATTACATATATGAGGGGGTTCACCCCCCCTCGTCAGTACCTCGCTCTTTACACTAAAGCTTAAATTGTGTCCCAATTCATTAAGAATGACCCCTGAATCACAAAAGCCGCAGAATAAATAGCTGACATTGCTAAAAATACTTTAGCGTAAAGAGCGAGGTATTAGGAGGAGGTGAGCCCCTCATATGGGTAATAATTTCTTTTCGTTTTAAGTTTTAATGCTGCTGCTTACTTCCAGGTGAAAAAAGATTTTTCATTGTTTTTTTTAAGTAATGCTAGTAAATCCTGCGCTCCTTTCATGGAAAATTTCTTCCTCCATGACAAATTCTTCGATGGAAAGCTCCCCCAGCATATCCCCCTCTTCTCAACCCCTGCCTGCAACCAAAAAAATCCTCCTGAACATGCCTGTACAATTCCCAATAAGCATTACTATATGTAAGCACTGGTCAAAGTTTTGAACTTTTAACCCCTCCCACGGGGACTGTGGGGGAGTAGGTCGTCCCCAAAGACATAGTTATAAGGTTTTTCGACTAATCTGAATAAAATGGCTATCTCAGAATTTCGATCTGTTGACTTTGGGAAAATAATTAGCGTGGGAGGGGGCCTAGGTGCCCTCCAATTTTTTTGGTCACTCAGAAAGGGCACTAGAACTTTTCATTTCCGTGAGAATGAGCCCTCTGGCAACATTCTAGGACAACCGGGTCGATACGATCACCCCTGGGAAAAAAACAACAACAAACAAACAAACAAATAAACACGCATCCGTGATCTGCCTTCTGGCAAAAAATATAAATTCCACATTTTTGTAGATAGGACCTTGAAACTTCTACAGTAGGGTTCTCTGATACACTGAATCTGATGGTGTGATTTTTGTTAAGATTCTATGACTTTTAGGGGGCGTTTCCCCCTATTTTCTAAAATAACGCAAATTTTCTCAGGCTCGTAACTTTTGATGGTTAAGACTAAACTTGATGAAACTTATATATTTAAAATCAGCATTAAAATGCAATTCTTTTGATGTAGCTATTGGTACCAAAATTTGTCGTTTTTTTCTAACGCGACCAGATTCGTCCTGCGCCCTGCGCCCTTTTCATTGAATTTTTCTTCCCCTATGACATATTTCTCTAAGGAAAGATCCTCCCACATAGCCCCATCCCCTCAACCCTACCCCCAAAACCAAAAAAATCCTCCTGAAAACGTCTGTACACTTCCCGATAACCATTATTATATGTAAACACTTGTCGAAATTTGTAACTTGCAGCCCCTCCCCCAGGGACTGTGGGGGAGTAAGTCATCCCCAAAGACATAGTTATCATGGTTTTCGACTATACTGAACAAAATGGCTATCTCAAAATTTTGATTCGTTGACTTTGGGAAAAAAATGAGCGTGGGAGGGGGCCTAGATGCCCTCCAATTTTTTTGGTCACTTAAAAAGGGCACTATAACTTTTCATTTCCGTTAGAATGAGCCCTCTTGCGAAATTCTAGGACCACTTGGTCAATACGATGACCCCTGGGAAAAAAAACAAATAAACACGCACCCGTGATTTGTCTTCTGGCAAAAAATACAAAATTCCACATTTTTGTAGATAGGAGCTTGAAACTTCTACAGTTGGGTTCTCTGATACGTTGAATCTGATGGTGTCATTTTTGTTAAGATCCTACGACTTTTAGGGGGTGTTTCCCCCCTATTTTCCTAAATAAGGCAAATTTTCTCAGGCTCGTAACTTTTGATGGGTAAGACTAAACTTGATGAAACTTATATATTTAAAATCAGCATTAAAATGCGATTCTTTTGATGTAGCTATTGGTACCAAAATTTGACGTTTTTTTCTAACGCGACCAGATTCGTCCTTAGCCCTGCGCCCTTTTCATTGAATTTTTCTTCCCCTATGACATATTTCTCCAAGGAAAGATCCTCCCACATAGCCCCATCCCCTCAACCCTACCCCCAAAACCAAAAAAATCCTCCTGAAAACGTCTGTACACTTCCCGATAACCATTATTATATGTAAACACTTGTCGAAGTTTGTAACTTGCAGCCCCTCCCCCAGGGACTGTGGGGGAGTAAGTCATCCCCAAAGACATAGTTATCATGGTTTTCGACTATACTGAACAAAATGGCTATCTCAAAATTTTGATTCGTTGACTTTGGGAAAAAAATGAGCGTGGGAGGGGGCCTAGATGCCCTCCAATTTTTTTGGTCACTTAAAAAGAGCACTATAACTTTTCATTTCCGTTAGAATGAGCCCTCTTGCGAAATTCTAGGACCACTTGGTCGATACGATGACCCCTGGGGGAAAAAAAAACAAATAAACACGCACCCGTGATTTGTCTTCTGGCAAAAAATACAAAATTCCACATTTTTGTAGATAGGAGCTTGAAACTTCTACAGTAGGGTTCTCTGATACGTTGAATCTGATGGTGTCATTTTCGTTAAGATCCTACGACTTTTAGGGGGTGTTTCCCCCTATTTTCCTAAATAAGGCAAATTTTCTCAGGCTCGTAACTTTTGATGAGTAAGACTAAACTTGATGAAACTTATATATTTAAAATCAGCATTAAAATGCGATTCTTTTGATGTAGCTATTGATATCAAAATTCAATTTTTTAGAGTTTTGGTTACTATTGAGCCGGATCGCTCCTTACTACAGTTCGTTACCACGAACTGTTTGATACTCTTTGGAATTATTGAATGTCAAAACTCGTTTAGTAACTGTATTATTCACTGCCATTAACTTTAATTAGTTCAACAATTATTGAAGTTTCACAACAAGTGAAATAGTAAGATTCAACAGATCAGTGGATTAGTGATAAGCTTGTTGTGGATGGTAAAAAAAAAGGTAAAAAGGTAAAGGATACGGCATCAGACTTTACAGTCCGTACCGGCTGTGCTGATCTCTGTTTCTTGGCCCTTCAGCTAGGAAGTGCAATGGGGGGCTGGGGGCCGGCCATCCTGTGCTTTCACACACTCTTCCTGTTTACCTTCCCCAGATTTCTCCAGGTACCCCTTTAGAGCTGGGTCGACTCTGGCTAGGCTTACACAGTCACGCCACTGACCCCCGTCCCAAACTGAAGAATTGGGTACACTGGGATTCGAACCCGCGTCCTCCCAGACAAGGGATCCCGAATCCAGCGCACCAACCCACTCGGCCAGGACGGCTTGTTGTGGATGACAAATACTTAAGTATTCTTCGTTGAAAGAAGTGCGCAAAAAACTGTGATTTATAGATATTCGGACATTTATCCCACCTGAGAAACAGTAAACGTGCGAAAACAAACAGGCATTGTTGGAAAATGGGGGAGGGGTCAAAAATATACTACTCCTGTGTGGAAGTTTCTGCATCTGGTTATTTATTAGGCTACGAGATGAAGAAAGTTATTTTAGCATCGATTCAGGCTTAATCTGAAAAATTATAAGCGATGGATTCGAATTGTTAAATTCATTTTATAGAGTTTCATTGAGAAAGTATGCATATACTGTTCCCAAAAAATGTTAATACTCTCTGAAAGGTTTTAGCAGAATACCAGGGGGTAGCAAATTCAATAGAACATTATCATAGGGCTGTCGTTAAACGAACAGAGGGGTTACGTTGAGTTAATGAATAAAATAACTCATTGGGATAGGGCTCTCATTAAACGATTAGAGGATACGAGGGGTCAATGACTTCAATAGTACATCGGGATATGTATGTCGTTAAACCAGAGATGGGATACTAGGGGTAAGTGACCCCAATAGTGCATCAGAATAGAACTGTCGTTAAAGTAATTGAAAAGATACGAGGGGTTATTGACTCCAATAGTATATCTGGGTAGAGCCGTCGTTAAAGTCATTGAAGGGATGCTACTCTTATTACCAAGCTGATTTCAAACCCACTGTACTACTTCAGGACCATAAATACGAGTTATTAAATTTTGCAATATATGCTACGTTTTTACGAGTCGGACAAAAATTTCAGGTGGAGGGATTCAAAATCCCTAAGTCTCCTGGATACGGTAATGCTTTCGCCTGAATTCAGAAAGGTATATTTCCATAATGTCAATCATGCATGCAGTTTTCTATGCCACAGAAAGGAAAAAAGGTAGACATTTTAGTTTGGCAATACCTTCCTAGTGCACAGTTTTGACTCTGGATTCATTCCTGAGATTTTCATTCGCCAAACTCAACTACTTTCCAAGATAGCAAGAAGCCCCTAAACTATAGTTTTAGATAAAATGGGAAATAAAAATGAAATAAGTAGTCAATTATTACTTTATTTACCGTTTATTGACATTTTAACCAATTTTTATAGCCATGTGTTTTTATAATTATTTCACAACGCGGAAAAATGCACGAGTAGGGAACAGTTTAGTCCGAATTAGGAAACAATGTTGAATTTAAAGTTATTTATTTTATTTTCCGGTACTTTATTTTGTGTGTCAGCAAAAACCAGTTTAAACCTTAACTTAAATAAACAAAGAGGTAAGTTGATGAAACTTTCAATATTTTATTCTGTAATTCCCAAGCATACTTGGGAATTTCAAGTTTTACCCAAACCAAAACCGTATCCAGGAAGAGGGATGACTCCCCCTCGAAGTTCTTGTCGGAATCTCCCCTGAAAAAACATCCTGCCCCTCAGACAAAATTCTGGATACGCCCTTGACTGAAACACAGGTCTTCGTTGCTTTATGCGTCACAAGCCTGCTTGGAGACCATTGGCCTATTTAACATATCTTCTGGCCTACTGGTAATTTGAATTATCATGTACGAATAAATAGACACAGCATAATAACAAAAAAAAATCACACATACCCTGTAAAGCACACAGTGAAAATTCCTCATCACATAGGGAAAGTAACTCATCACATCTTGAGAATCCCCTGGAGCTTTTGTTGACCAAGTTACGAGACAAAAATTCAAAAAAATACTTTCAGGTTTCATAACTGTTGCTAATCATCAGTTTTTTTCAAACATGTCGCAGTAACGAACTTTAAGCAAGGATTGCGGCTCAATAGTAACGAACTTTAAGATGCGGCTCAATAGTAACCGTAAATCTAAGAAACGAGTATTTACAACAATGGATATATCAAAACAATCTAATCTTGATGTTTATTCAAAATATATAAAATTCATCGAGTTCAAGGTTACACATTAAAAGTTACAAGCCCGAGAAAATTTGGCCAATTTGTTCAAAGGAGGAAACACACCCCCGAAACATCAAGCAACCTTAATCAAATCATACCATCGGATTTTGCATATTGGAGCACCCTAATATGGATGATTCAAGCTCCTATATAAGAAAATATGGAATTTTCTATTTTTAGCCAGAAGCTAGTCTACGTGGATTTTTTACGTCAAGATTTTGGGATAGCCATTTTGTTCAGCGTAGTTAAAAGATAACTACGTTTTTGAGGATGGCTTGACCCCCCCATAGCCCCCGGGGGAAGGACTGTAAGTTATTAACTTTGCCTACGTTATTTTGCCGAAGTTATGAACTTTGAAGCTAGTCTACGTGGAATTTTTAACGTCAAAATTTTGGGATAGCCATTTTGTTCAGCGTAGTTAAAAGATAACTACGTTTTTGAGGATGGCTTGACCCCCCATAGCCCCCGGGGAAGGACTGTATGTTATGAACTTTGCCCATTGTTTACACATAATATTGGCTATTGGGAAGTATACAATCACTTTTCGGGGAGAGTATTGTTCTGGAGGGGGGTTGCATTGGAGGATCTTTCCACGGAGGAGTTTTTTCTTGGGAAAGGGAATTTTCCATGAAGAGGGAGATAAATTTCCCAGTTCTATTTAAAAAACAATCAGAAATTAAATTAAAAAAAAATTCAACTGAAAGTAAGGAGCAACATTAAAACTTAAAACAAACAGAAATTATTGCGTATAAGAAGGAGATTCACTCCTCCCCAATACCTTGCTTTACACGTTAAATTTTTATAGAACTTTTAAAAAGGCCTAGGCTATTATTTATATTGAGTGTCCCTTGTACAGCAGGAATCATTCTTAAATAATCGGAACAAAAAGTCCAACTTTAGTGTAAAGCGTGAGGCAATGAGGAGGATCCAACCCCCCTTATATACTTAACTATTTCTGTTCGCTTTAAGTTTTAATGTTGCTCCTTGCCTTCAGTTGAAAAAAAACTTTTGTTTTCATTTATTTTAGATGGTATAATAAGGCGTTTAAGCACTAGCGTCAAATACTTCAAGAGTAATGAAAAACTGCGGATGGAGGGAGTCAACCTCCAATCCTAGATTAAAAAAACAATTTTTTTGATGGCTTATTGAAAAAAAACTCCCCGCCCCGTTATTTTTCAAAAATACCTTTTTTTTTCTTCATTTAAAAGAAAACTAAAAACCCTCACCCCCCTTGCACTTTCATAAATTAGTGCCCCCTGATTCCCGCAAGGGATTAAGAGCTGAACACATTTTGGAAACCCTGAAACACCGCCAACCCCGATAATAAATAATCCTGAATTCTTATACAACAAATAACACCATTTTGTTCTACCTTCACAGGAGTTTTTTGTTATGGCAAGCAAGCATATCACATCTCAAACCCAAAAAACTGAAGGTCTTCATACATAAAAATCATGAAATGACGTTATGGAAAACGGACTGGATCAAGTGATCCATTGACCTCAGCTTTTGAGGCTGGGGTCAGGGAATGGACCTATGACTAAAAATTTGGTACACATCTGCTATAAAGGACCAAAATTGGGACCAGTTCTTTTCAGTTGGATTCCCCAACTTCTGAGTTAGCTTACTTGAAGAAAACCTTTATTTTTTCAGCGGTGAAATTTTTTTAAAATTGTTTACACATTTCTGAAGAAAAAAAAATCATTTAAAAACTATAAATAGGCCCCTCAGGTTTGGACGCACCAAAACCGTATCCTTTTCTGGCCTATGTAGCAGTTTGTCCTTAGACAGGGTATCAGTACCAGTTAAAAAAATAACGCAATTTGATTTATCACGCCTACCTTTGAATTTATTCTGTTTATTTTTTTTAGATGTTTTCCTCTCGAAAACATCACTCTTTTGTTTGACTGATTTGTCATAACTGTTTGACTGAGAACCAAGGACAGTGACAATACAGTCTGATTCCTTGCATTGGCAAATTCTGGCAAATCAAAAAATTCCTTTAAAAACTATAAGTATGTCCCTCAGGTTTGGACACACCAAAACCTTATTCTTTTCTGGCCTGTGTAGCAGTTTGGCCTTAGGCAGGGTATCAATATCAGTTAAGAAAAAATAAAGCAATTCGATTTATCACGCTTACCTTTTACTTTATTTTTTTTTAATGTTTCCCCCTCGAAAAAGTCACTCTTTTGTTTGACTGAGTACCAAGGACAGTGACAATACAGTCTGATTCCTTGCATTGGCAAATTCTGGCAAATCAAAAACTTCCTTTAAAAACTATAAGTAGGTCCCTCAGGTTTGGACACACCAAAACCTTATTCTTTTCTGGCCTATGTAGCAGTTTGACCTTAGGCAGGGTATTCATATCAGTTAAGAAAAAATAAAGAAATTCGATTTATCACGCTTACCTTTTACTTTATTTTTTTTTTAATGTTTCCCCCTCGAAAAAGTCACTCTTTTGTTTGACTGATTTGTCATAACTGTTTGACTGAGTACCAAGGACAGTGACAATACAGTCTGATTCCTTGCATTGGCAAATTCTGGCAAATCAAAAAATTCATTTAAAAACAATAAGTAGGCCTCTCAGGTTTGGACGCACCAAGACCGTATTCTCTTCTGGCCTATGTAGCAGTTTGACCTTAGGCAGGGTATCAATATCAGTTGAAAAAATAACGCAATTTGATTTATCACGCCTACCTTTTACTTTTTTTTTTAGATATTTTCTTCTCAAAAACATCACTCTTTTGTTTGACTGTTTTGTTAAAACTGTTTGACTGATCTATATCAGTTAAAAAAAAATAAAGCAATTTGATTTATCACACCTACCTTTTACTTTATTTTTTTTTTAAAGTTTCCCCCTCGAAAAAGTCACTCTTTTGTTTGACTGATTTGCCATAACTGTTTGACTGAGTACCAAGGACAGTGACAATATAGTCTGATTCCTTGATTCTTTTTTTTTTTTTTTTTTTTTAGGGGAAATACCAACCTCCAACACTGTCATAACTGTTTGACTGAGTACCAAGGACAGTGACAATATAGTCTGATTCCTTGATTCTTTTTTTTTTTTTTTTTTTTTTTTTTTTTTTTTTTTTTTTTTTTTTATAGGGGAAATACCAAAATACCAACGTCCAACACTGTCATAACAGTTTGACTGAGTACCAAGGACAGTGACAATATAGTCTGATTCCTTGCATTGGCGAATTCTGACAAATCAAAAAATTCATTTAAAAACTATAAGTAGGCCCCCCAGGTTTGGACACACCATAACCGTATTTTTTTCTGGCCTATGTAGCAGTTTGACCTTAGACAGGATATCAATATCAGTTAAAAAATAACGCAATTTGATGTATCACGCCTACCTTTTACTTTATTTTATTTTTTATTATTTTTTTTAGATGCTGAAAAACAAAAAGTAGTCTGCCAGTGTAGGGACATAGGTTACAGGCCTGAATACTTCAGTAAAGAGCAAAAACAATGCAGCTGCTACCAACGTGGACAACCAATACAAGTTCAGCCTGCGACCACAGATGGTATATATTCATCCAAACAAGTTCACTTTTATGACAGAAAAGCCAAAGAAAATAATCGAAAGGTAGAAAAAACAAATCCTCAGCAACTACAGGAATTTTATAATGAACTTAAGAATAATATCCTATCAGATGATTAATTCATAGATTAATAAAGTCTTATAAAATGAACATTTCCTTCAAAGATCTAGGCAGATATTCATTCAATAGAAAGATGATCAGAGAAGTGGGGCTTAATTTTGCCAAAACAATTAAAAATATGAGAATTAAACAAAAAATATAGGATGAATAAAAAATAAGAACGTTGTGAAGTAGGAACGAGCCTGGAGAGCCCCCTTCCCCCTGAGTACAAGCCTAATTCCTTTGATAGCAGGTATTCCATAGCTTATCCCCAATTAGCATGGCGTAGCCCGTGGCGAAAGGTTCAACTATAGGGGCACTGTAAATTCAAAGTCCTAATCATTGTTCAATGCGTTTTCAGGGGCATCAAAATACGAAAGTGTAGGGAGAGGATTAAGCTCTTTTTTCCATTTTTTTTAAAAGTATTTTTGAACAAAGCTCATTTGCTGCGTCTCAACCAAAAAGGAACTCATGAACTTAAATAGGGATATCTGCAAAGTACCATATAGACCACCTACGAGTTATTGTATCTGCGCTAAAAAGGAATTAGTGACCTTGAAAATGGGTATCTGCACAGTGCCTCATAGACACCACCTAGGAGTTATTGCATCTATGCTAAAAAAGAATTGGTGAAGCCGAAAATGGGTGTCTGCACAGCACCTCAAAGACACCAACTAAGAGCGAAATTGTCAAGAATAATAAGGAACTGATTACTTCAAATAGAGGGTTATCTGCAGAGGGCCTCATAGAGACCACCTAGGAGTTATTGCATCTATGCTAAAAAAGAATTGGTGAAGCCGAAAATGGGTGTCTGCATAGCACCTCAAAGACACCAACTACTAGGTGGTATCGAAATAATAGCTTTATGCAGCATAAGTGACACTCACATCCATACGTTAAGATACGTTATAAAATAATGCGGTATCTCCCATTTTCTTTTGTACAAGGCTGCCCAATAATTTTCATGAACTTTTGGTCTCCAATTCCCATAAACTTAAAAACTCCACGATTTTCACTAATCCTACTTAAAAATTCCAATTTGTTCACTGATCCATACCTTTATTCAAAGGTATCAGAGGGGGTTCCATCTATCACTGAATGCATCAACAAAAAATTGTCTCTGCCTTTCTGTCCAAACAGGTTTTGGAAAATTCCAGATTTGGATTAGAAAAATCCAAAAAGAAGAACAGAAGAAGAAGCAGGGAATAACATGTGGTGACAAGAAAGAAAAAGAATAAAAGGTATCATTAAGCTGCTGATCAAATGTAAGTAGGCTAGCCTAAAAGTTTGGCTTCTAAACTTGAAATTGTAAGTAGGCTACTACTTACAATTTCATGACACATTTCATGCAAAATGATGCAGAGGCACAAATGGAGCTAATTTCTTATGACATTGGAAGGAAAATAAGCACAAAGAACACAGAAAATATTTCATTATTTTTTATTTAGTTTGATATTGCGGTACACGACCACAGATGAAAATTGTAGAGCATAAAGTTAAAAAAAAAAAGAATCCATGACATAAATGTTAGATTCTCAAATGTTATATTTCGGCAATTTATTGATAGCTCTGACCTCTTAAAATCCAATAATCTTGGCCTAGAGGCTGGGGGTACCTATTAGGCACGTAACTAGGACTTTTGTGTCACCGAGGAATGTTGGGTACATAACGACGAATTAATTAAAATGTATAAAAGTTTGTCCACTCAGCTGGCTTGAGAAGTGCCCCAAGTCTTCTTTATTTGCAGTAAGTGTACTAATATACCTTAGACTGTAGTTCCACCAAAGCCATTGATGACACAAGGCACAGAGGCGACAGATCCAAAGTGCATCGAGCCTCTCCAATCGTTCTGAAGCCATGCCGCTGTGGAAACGTCATCCAGCTCTGGTGAATTTGGTACAAATCTGCTATAGCTGACCAAAATCGGGACCACTTCTTTTCAGTTGGATTCCCCAACTTCTGAGTTACCTTACTTGAAGAAAACCTTTATTTTTTCAGCGGTGAAATTTTAAAAAATTCTTTACACATTTCTGAAGAAAGAAAATTCGACAGTCGTCCTCAGATCTTGGTCATTGGTTTGCTGTAAGATATTTTTGGACGGCCCTGTCTGCTTTGGCTATCTGGTATACGACCATAAGATCTCTAGGTAAGGCGACTTTGTAGAATACGAAGGAGCTTTTACATTTTTTTATGGCCTTTTTATGGTCCTCAGATCTTGGTCATTAGTTTGCTGTAAGATATTTTTTGGACAGCCTTGTCTGCTTTGGCTATCTGGTATACGACCATAAGATCTCTAGGTAAGGCGACTTTGTAGAATACGAAGGAGCTTTTACATTTTTTATGGCCTTTTTATGGTCCTCAGATCTTGGTCATTAGTTTGCTGTAAGATATTTTTGGAAGGCCTTGTCTGCTTTGGCTATCTGGTATACAACCATAAGATCTCTGGGTAAGGCGGCTTTGTAGAATACGAAGGAGCTTTTACATTTTTTTATGGCACACGCGCTTAACTTGAATTCAATCTAAATCCTTTCTGGGCCTTTAACCAGCAACAGGCACATGAGCACACAAACAAAGAAGCCTGCGGCACTAGACATAAAAATGAGAAAATATTTGCATGAAGAGTCACTTTAATAATAGAAGCAGCAAATATAAAACTAAAAAACTAGAGGAATAGCCTTCAAAAATAGAGAGATCACAAAATAGTTTCCATATCACAAAGTAATGCTATGTACTATCCAATCTCTCTAATGACACCAAACTTTCTATGAGAGGGAAGCACACAAATAATTTGAGAGGAGTTTTTAGTCACGAAGCCCTTCTTCCTGTTACATATTCATATAAAAAGAGTTTTATATCACGACATTTCAGGAAAAAACCTCATTTAGCCAAAAAAAGTTTTGGTTTGTTCATTACTTTTATTTTTTGGCACAAACAAAATTTAAATAAAAAATTTCTAGTGAAGGCTCGGAAAATTCGGATAAGAATTGCAAGAGTTGGAAAGCTTGCGCAGCTATGCTGGCCTTAGGTGTTTTGGTGCTGCGGTTAATTGTTAACAGCAATAGAAGTAGCTAAACAGTTCGTTTAGAAAGGGTTTCTAAGAGTATTTTAAATTCGCTAAGCGGAACAAATATTATTCCAAATGACTGCTAAAAAACCAGTTGATCGATGGATTACTTCCTGAAAATCAGAATGATCTGAAATGCCAGGAACAAATTTCTGGGTCATAATTATTAAAAATTTCATAGTAGGGTGGAATAACAAAATGATGCAGGGAGGGGTACCCCCCTTTCCCTCTCTAAGTAGGTAAGTATATGAATACAATTTTTTATTTCACATTTATGTTACTAACCCACTAAGAAAGCTATCCACCGAGCATCCCCAACCACTTTTGCTCCACAGTATTCCAGATTCCCTCCCCCATTTATTTAATAGATTTAATGTGTTTATTATTTGGAAGCCTTCCTTCATTTAGAATAATTTAAACTTACCCACAAATTAAAATCTACCGTTTGCTGGGATAAGGGATTGTTTCTTTACAATAAATACTATACAGGTCTTAAACTCCTCCTACTTATAAGGCTTAAAAGCTCACGCGGAGACCTGTTAACATTGAAAAGGGAAAACAAAACAATTTTGACGAAATTATTATCCTTCCTGATCGTTTTGACAAGGCCTTTCAAGGACTTGAGAAAACCCTTATCATTTTTTTTTTTAGTCAAGAATTATATTGGAGCACAAGATTTTTTGTTTATATAATATATGGTTTCGTAAACAAAATCATAGTAAATTTATCCTGAACGTCCCTCCTTGGTTTATTTTCCCAAGAAAGAAGATAATTGCATGAAATTGAGGAAAGGGGAGGAGGATGGGTTTACTACGGAGCGCTTGAAAGCTTACTTTGGGACAATCCAAAGCTCTGCTTTGTTTGTCATGTATAGTATAAAGTACAGCTCTGTGAAATATGTTTGTTATGCTTAGCAGAGTAAATGAAGAGAAATTCAGGTCTATTTTTCTCAATTTCCAGATTTAACACACTTGCTCAGGTCGACAGTGTTGTCAAAAGAGGAAGACTAAAATATTATTTAACAAATATCGCACCAACCAATAATTTGAAGCAAATTTAAGTATATAGAAATAAAATGTACATATAAACCAAAAATCCACCGTCATTCGAATTGGAACTGTGAGAGCGTTCGGGCCTTGAATTATAGTTGAAGTACAGTTACAAGCGTTTTTACATTCCAAAGTCACAGCAGCTCTGGTCGTTGTAATCTATTGTCTTTTTTTAGCAGATCCTTCTACTGAGTACATTCAGTGCGTAGCCAATTAATAGTAACAAGTTTTTTGTAAATAGCAACAACTTCTTTCTTAATAGTCACAAGTTTTTTCTAAATAGTAACAACTTTTTTCTTAATATTAACAAGGTTTTTCTTAACATTAACAATTTTTTCTTAATAGTATGAAGTTTTCTTAATTGTAACAAGTTTTTTCTTAATGGTAACAACCTTTTTCTTCAAAGTAACAAGTTTTTCTTAAAAGTAACAACTTTTTTCTTAATATCAACAAGTTCTTTCTTAATAATAACAAGTTTTTCCTTATCAGACGCTGGCAGAACTTGGAAAAGCATCACAAGTAGATGAGTTAACAGTTCTTAAAGTTCTGAGTTTTGGGAATGATCCAGAAGCAAGGACACTGGTTCTTTGCATTTTTTTAGTAAAAAAAAAGTACAACGAGAACTTATTCAAGGCTCTAATAGATTCTTATAACAAATACACACAAATGGTTGCGAATGCGAGGGGGATAAGAAGGGGCCACATCCCATTTGACATAGGTACAGTATATATTTTTGCAGTTTTCTCTGACATTTCCAAGAGCCTAGTCAAGTAAATATAAATCTAAGTCAAGCAAATATAAATAAACAACTTAAGGGATATCTTAATAGTAACAAGTTTTTTCTTAATAGTAAAAGTTTTTCGTAATAGTAGGAAATTTTCTTAATAGTAAAAAGTTTTCTATAATAGTAACATACTAACAAATACTGAACAGATAATACGTTGAGTTTGAATTAAAATCAAGTAGTTAGGGGAGTCAAGGCATGGCTAATTGTAGAAAAAGCCACGACAGATAGTCCGAGCGAGTGAGAGGTAAAATCTGACATTAGCCCTTTTTGGGATTGTATAAAAATGATGTTTTATTTTTCTTCTATTTCCGTTTTTTCTTCACAGTAACAAGTTTTTCTTGATAGTATGAAGTTTTGTCGATAGTAACAAGTTTTTGTTTCAAAAAAATGTTTTTATTAAAATGAAAACAATTTTTTCTGAATATCTTGGAAAATTCGCTTCTGGATTTTAGAATTTTTGACGCAATTGGTCTTAGGGTACATAAAAAGGACCCTCTAGAGACCCTCTAGGTAATTATTTCCCTATAGAGATTTTGCCTGAGAATTGCCTTGCCTACAAAAGAGTAAACTTTCAACGTTGGGACCTTGCCAGAGTTACAGTTGACTTGAGTGCATTCAAATAATCAACTGTCGAATTTCAGGGTCTGGACGCACTCAGTCAGAATATACTAATTGTTACAAGCACTACAAACTAAATAAGGTCACAAGAGAAAAAAAATTAAAGTTCATCGCTTCGAGATGAGGAATTTTGTATATTCTGAGGCTTCTGGGGGAAAGCCCAAAATCCACTTGGAATCCCCTTAATGTCCCTTTCACGTTTAGCAAAGGCGGAAAATGAGGAAATGCAATTTGCAATGAAGTAATTGGATCTGCCAAGTATTGCCAAATCCACTTGAGGCACAGGGTTGGGCATCCTGTGGACGGATACCTAAAAATAATATAATAATAATTTAAAAAAAATTAAAATATCCTACTTTCTAAGATTACAGATAAAAAAAAATAAAAACATAGAAAACTTTGAAAATAAAGAAACTTGAATTAAAATGAATTACTGAATTTTCATTTAAAAATGAATATTTGACACTAAATTTGGTCACGGGGTGCAACTTTAATTTCGCCTTTTGACTTTGATCTTCAAATCCTCAAAATTCACGACTTACTAAAGAGTAATTTCATGCTTTTTAAATGTCAAAACTATTTGTGAGGCTCAACGCTTTTAAACCTTATCTGCCACACCTGGCAAGAAAATGATGTTTTGAGACAATCTTCCGGGCTTTTAAGTGCTGTAGAATCAGGTATCCGTAGCCAGATACTTAAAAAACAGGATACTAATAATAAAAAATCCCGTTTTCTAGGACTATATGAAAAGAAAGATCAAGACCGCTAGGGTAGGTTTCACGAATGAGGAGCAATAGTCTACAAGAACTCAACCCATGCAAGGACCATGTCCTTGAATTGGGTCGTAACATCGAAAGTAACCTGATATAGCTTGTATGAACCGATTCTGATCGATTAGTCGAATCCTAGCAGTGAATGACTCTTACTTCAATAATGATAGACAATGTGTTGTTTGACCTCGTTCCTCTCAAAACTGGAACTACCCTTGGGTTATTAACTGTAGTTAAAGAACCAAGGACATCAAAATACATACATTTCTTGCTCCTGGACACATTTTATGTATATTAATACCTGAAAAACAGCAATTTTCTAAAGTCCTTATAAAATTATGACATTTTTAAGGCAGTACCACATTTTTGTTAGTGTTGACACGTTGAAACATGAAAATAATTAAGCAAAACTAATTGGTTAAATTTAATAATGTTTTTAATCCGTACAAATTCAAAAATTATCAATATGTTGATCCCAAAGCGAATTGCATCTTAATAAAAGCTACGTCATCTTAAGCTGTTTGTTGCTACGTATCGTAGCTTATTTTTTTCTGATTCTTACACAAGTTTTTATTTTCTAACTTGACACCCACCGTAAGAAAATACTACCTATTTTACGGTGAAGATCTCTCTACTGAATTTTCAATTTCTTCTAATTGTTCAAGATATACATGGTTTTTTAATATTTCCTTTCACCAATTAAAACAAATAGATGTCCTTTTCATTGCCCAAGGTACTTTATTTGAGAAGAAACGTCTTCCTCTTAGTTATATTATTTATCATATTATTAAATATAATTATATTTTATATAAGATTTTATATAAGACATAATTATATTGAGAATAATTATATTTTATAATTATATTATATTTTTATTTTAATATCATTTGGACCATTTTGAACTCATTTAAATGTTCCACAATGATAGGCAGGGAAGGTAGCTCTCGAACAATTGCCTCTAGATGAAGTTCTCTTTGAGTTTCTAACTGAAGAAATCTGCCACTCATTAGCACTCTGCACAAGGAATGCAGTTAGTGTATTCCTATTTAGAGGAATTTCTTAAAAATGAGTTCCTAACTGTCTTCAGAGTGGTAAAGACAAAGATTATTTATGTATATTGACTTACTTGACTTGACTTAATGCTCCTGCCGAAATGCTTCCGGCGTCGAGAGTGATGCTACATGGTGCCTCCATTTGGACCAGTCTCTTGCAAGGATGTGGACATCCTCCTGAATATTTGCCATGACTAAGAAGGCACCTGTCATGTCCTTCCACCTGGTTGGGGGACGACCTCTTGGGCTTTTTCCACCATGCAGCACGGGATCAAAGTCAAAAATCGTTCCTGCGGAAGTGTCGGGGTGCATGCGAAGGAGATGCCCGTACCAGCGTAGTGTTCGTTGGGCGAGTTGGACTGAGAAGGGCGTTTGAGCAGTTAACATCAGGAGGTTCTCGTTGCTAATAAAATCGTGCCAGCGTAGACCTTCAATGCCACGAAGATGTTTTGTTTGGGCTATATTTACGGTGCTAAGCACAGACTGAGTGGCTGGCCAAGTTTCGGCTCCGTAAAGAATCACAGATCCACCAAAGCATTGCATATGCGCATCTTGCTCCTACGGCTGATAGAAGGTTTGCTCCAAAGGGCACTTAGTCCTCAACAATCTCAGCTGGTTTGTCACCGACCATTAGGACTGGTTCAACAAACATCGCTTTTGTCTTCTGTGAGCTTCAACGGTGGATCGGAGACAAGAGCAAGGTCATCGGCATAGTCAGCGTCTGAAAGTACTCTATCACCGTAATGCAACCCAAACTGGAGGCGGTTTATGGTCCGAGTCATAATGTAGTCGATGACACAATTAAATAGTTCTGGGGCAGCAGCACAATCCTGACGGACTCCAGTATTGATTTTAAAAGATGAGCTGCGTCTGCCATTGACTTGCACGCAGGTCTCAGTCCCTTCGTGGAGTTAACTAAAGCTAACTAGTTACTTCAATAATTTTCATGCTTCAAAGTGGAGGAACTAAAATCTATGTAGCACAATTCGAGAGTCAGCAGCGATGGCAATCCATATCTTTGATAGAAAGCAAAACATACCATGAGACACAGACTTGAAACGCCTATAGTCCGAATTTCATTGTCACATTTTCCTTCCCACGAAAACAACTTACAAGCTAAATAGTATACTAGACTAACTAAAAAGAATGTCACCTGACTTTTACTATAAGAGAATTTCACTTCGGCTATGGAAATATATCATAATTCTTGGGTCCAGTATTTTATTCGTCATCTAGAATACTGGTTTTATTCACTTCATTTAACTGATAAATTAATTAGATTTACTCAATTAAATCAATTAATCAAATTGGATCAATCAATACCAACCAGGAGACATCACAACTTCTTTGTGCAGTATTTCATTCTTTATCTGAACCACTGATGTTAATCATTTAATGGATACATTAATTAGATTTGAATCAATTTAGCAAGTTAATCAATTTGAATTTATCTATGTCACCCAAAAATACATCATAATTTCCTTTGTGAATTATTTCTTTCGTCATCTGAACCACTGATTTTATAAATTGAATTTAATTGATAAATTAATTATATTCTTTCAATAGAATCAATTAAACTGATAAATCAATTTGAATTAAATATAATATAATCCCAACACAAACTATTGATTTTACGAAATTTGAACTATACCATTGATGAAAAGCTTGGCAACTCAAAGCCAGATTTTTATTTACAACTTGACGTTTTTTTACTGAGTTTTTGTAATTGCGGTTTTTTTACTGAGTGCACCTTAGTAGATATGATTGTCAGAAAAAAGATCATTCACATTTTTTTTTGCAAAACTTTAGCAATTTATACCCTGGATTATCTGAAACTTCCCCTTTTCTCCTAGTTACTCCACGAATATCAAGGAAGAAAACAAGGTAATTGCCCGATAACCGTCAAGGAAGTTCACTGAGGTTGAAGGTTTCGCTATGGCTTATAGGAATTCGAAACCAGACGCCTAAAAAATCTAGATATTCAAAACTACAAAATAGCAGAAATCTTACTAAACTGTTTTCACAATCGGATTTTTTTTGCATTTTGATACGTTCTAACCAGATTTCCTTAGAACTGATATTTATTTGTACTGGAATCATTTTATTTAAATTAATCCTTTCAAATCCTTTTCTCAATTTTCATAATTATGATGAGAAGGACATCATTCATATCATTTTGACTCAGCTCATCATTTTGACTAGCCTATTTCTTTTTTTCTTCTTCAAAACGTGCAAAAGTCTACTGAGTATGTTTTGTTGCTTTAAATTATTAACCGTTTTCAAAAACCAAGTTTTATTTTATTAAGTTTGACCAAAAGTATGTAATCCATTTTTAGTAATTGAAGAAGAAAATTTCCCTCTACTCGTATTTTTGACTTATATTTTTTTTTGTGTGTTCTTCAAAAGTTCAAAAATACGTTGGCCATGTTTTAATGGTTAAAGTTAAGGATATATATGTTTATATATGTGTATATATATATATATATATATATATATATATATATATATATATATATATATATATATATATATATATATATATATATATAATATATATATATATATATATATATATATATATATATATATATATATATATATATATATATATATATATATATATATATATATATATATATATATATATATTTAGTAATTGAAGAAGAAAATTTCCCTCAACTCGTATTTTTGATTTATGTTTTTTTTTTTGTGTGTTCTTCAAAAGTTCAAAAATACGTTGGCCATGTTTTAATGGTTAAAGTTAAGGATATATATGTTTATATATGTGTATATGTATATATATATATATATATATATATATATATATATATATATATATATATATATATATATATATATATATATACATATATATATATATATATATATATATATATATATATATATATATATATATATATATATATATATATATATATATATATATATATATATATATATATATATATATATATATATATATATATATATATATATATATATATATATATATATATATATATATATATATATATATATATATATATATATATATATATATATATATATATATATATATATATATATATATATATATATATATATATATATATATATATATATATATATATATATATATATATATATATATATATATATATATATTTAGAAAAACTGTAAGTGGTCATGACCATATTTAGTACATAAATGTTTAACTTTGTTTTGTATTCATGTGTCATTTTTCTTTTTTCTTTCTTTACTCAGTCTTATTATGTTATGTAAATAATGACTGTTCGATAAAAAAAAAATAGATCAGATCATGCTTAATTAAAGTAGATATTTAATTAAAATTTCATATTAATATCAAGAATTATTTTTAAAAAATCCATCAACATTTGAACGGGAAAGACATTAATTTGTGTGGGTGTCATGTTACTTACATTCATCCTTTTAAATTCTTTCTTCAACTCGTCTATCATATGGTCCGAGTCAGATGCAACAAAAATGCTTTTTGCGCTATAATCTTTGATAGCTTTTCGTGTTTGTTGCAAAATCGTCTCACGAGATGGCAAGCACATTTCTTGTGTGGCCCTTCCGTATTCGTTTCGATATCCTAAGCACTGTGCAGCAGCGAATAAACTCGGAGTCGAATCAATATGTTCACAGGCACGCTCCTGAAAAAATTTTACAAAATTGAAGCTCTAAGGACATTAAAACAGAAATATTTTTCACCCCTGGACCCATCTTAGGTTTTTTCATTCCTGAATACGGGATTTTCAAAGAGCTTTTTTTGATTGTTTAAAAATCCTAAATTTTTGTGGGGCAATAATGCATTTTCGTCTACTACTACTACTACTACAAAAATTAGAAAAATGAGGATGATTAGAAATGAGGTCTTTTTAACTTACGAACGGGTGATCGGATCTTAATGAAATTTGATATTTAGAAGGACCTCATAACTCAGAGCTCTTATTTTAAATCCCAACGGGATCCGGTGACACTGGGGGGAGTTGGAGAGGGAAACCGGATATCTTTGGAAACGCTTAGAGTGGAGGGATCGGGGTGAAACAGTAATAAATAATGTTAATGTATAATACGTATCATTGTTTATCTACTACTACTGCTAAAGCTCACTGCAGCACCAAGCCGCCTGAGGCCGACAGAGCTTCGCATGCTCCTCTCCATCCCGATCTATTCAAAGCCTCCCTCTTTACACCCTCCCAAGAAGTTCCCATTCCTTTAAATCTTTCTTTGTGACATCCTCCCACCCCAGACGAGGACGACCTGCTTTCCGTTTAGACCTAGACGGTTGGCCGAAAAGGACAATCTTCGGCAATCTGTCATTCTTCACCCGCAGAACCTGCCCTAACCATCTAAACCTTTCTTTCATAATAGCCATAGAAAGCGGGATTGAACCACATTTTTCGTATAGCCTACTGTTCGATGTAGGATTAGTCAGTCGGGTACCCAGAACAAACCGTAGGTAATTTCTCTGGAAAATATCTACAGTAGTGACAAATTAAACCGTAAAAATAAATAAGCGAAGGAAAATCAAAATGTCCAGTCGAACCAACATGTTCACAGGTACACTCCTGAAAAGTCGCAAAATGAAGAACAGAAAGTTGGTAATTGATCAATATGGTTAACATCTTACGCAGGGTGGGGGGGCTCATCACAGCACAAAGTCACCAGCGGTCAAAACGGCTGCACAAAGCTATGTTAGTTATTTGACTATATTGGTCGCCACTCATCGAGTTCAAGCTGTATTCCGGACCCAATGTCACCCAGAGACAGGGCCCAGGGCCCAATTACATCTAAATAAATTGAAACCGGGCATAAAAACCAAAATCAGACAGGAAAAAAATATACCATCCTATTTCCCATTCAACGATCTTTCAAAAAAAAAAAAAAAAATCACTGCCATTTCAATTACGCTGCACGAAAGTATACTTGGTACCTTAGTAGGAAGATGAAAGATATATTAGCACAAAGATAGTTCCAAGGGGTACCAGGATCGGCTTTATCCACACCACAGTTAGATGGATGGGGGGGAGGGTGAGAATCAAACTCTGGCTTGAGTTTAATTATGTGCAGTTTTTGCTTAAATTTATACGAGTGTTTCGACTACCAAAGGGTGACCCCCATTGTTTCCTTTAGGTCCAGTTTCGATTTACGTTAGTATGAATCTGTTCAGCTAAAAAAGTAGAAGTAATCAAAATTTGATTCTGGCCGACAAACTTATAGAGCAAAAAAAAGGAAAACTGTCATCAAGATAATAACCAGCCCCCCCCCCCCCCCACTTTTTCTCACAACCATAAAAAACAATTCCCGAATAATACCCTGGCAACAACCAAATCATTCAGGAGAATTTTTGACCGGAATTGGAAGACTATGGTTGGGACGGTCAAGAGGCGACATTCCTGAAAATTAATAATTTAAAGTAATTAATAAAGGATCTTTAAAAAAGACCCAGAGAGAATATGTAGACTCAGAACCCCTCCCTAAGGACATTAATCTAACTCCAGTCAAAGAATCGGGTTGATTACTGCACTAAAGAAAGTTTCAGACAGAAATGTCCTGATTTCCAGTAACTTCAAGGGGGTTTCTTGAGACCTTTCTCGATGTTACCACAATATTTTTTGCGGAATGCCTTTGAATGTCTTTAAGTTCCTCCGTGGATCAATAAACTATCTTTATACATAAACCAGGGAGAGGGGTCTAAACTTCTTAGAAAGGGGACAAAAAGACACTCATTCAACAGAAGATAATTATTGTTAGAAGAAAGTAAGTTTTGGGATTGAATATGCAAATTCTGAATTATTTCAATTATGGTTCCAGTGAGACTGTCCATGGTGCCTCCAAATGCCTTCGGAGAAGTCATTCACATACTTCTAAATCATTCTACAGTTCAAAATAGGGATGATACCTTTTTATTGACAGTGAATAGATATAAAATTATTTAACTGGATATTTCGAACACATATACAGTGTTCATCATCAGCAGTAAAATTCTGATTATATATAATATAAATATAACATTTATAACTATATAAATGTTATAAATCAACAAGATTTTCTTCATCTTTATTATCTATTCTAATTAAATACAGATACGTTATATAAAACATAGGCGAGTCGTGTACAGCAGGTACGCTTGGGATAGAAGTTTTTTTGTTACTAAGAAATAGTGGTTCGTAGAGATTCCCCCATCGACAGTTCAAAAAAAAAGAAGAAAATTACTAAGATAAGATAAAATATTTTGGATAAGAGAAATCTTTAAGATAAAATAAATTCATTATCAATACAACACAATCGTCATCTTTTAACAACACCCAGGGAAAGCCAGTGGGTTGAAGGCAGAATATTTCCAAAATTTTGGTTTCTTACAAAATGGGATAAATTACATCTCAGGTCATGAAATATTCAAACGCCCTTGAAACATATGTTGATTTTGAAGATGAGTCAAAATTTGTTTTGCTTCAAATAATATTAGGCCACCTTTAATTCAACTAATGTGGCTGTTGCTATTAAATAAATGACTATTTTTCTTTCAATAGCGATCAAATTAATTGAAATCCAATATCAGTTGAAATTTTCCAATAATTTCTTTGTTCAATTTAACGAAAATGGTTCTTCTTCAAAATGACGACCAAATCGAGGTATGATCTATCCCATATCGATAATTTACGGAAAGATCTATTCAACTCTCGGCCACGCTTTAGTCTCTCTTTCTCTCTCTCTCTATCCCTCTCCCTCTCTCTCTCGCTCACATACTCACTCAAAAAACACAGCCTAAGGAATGGAATGGTTGCTCCACGACTATTTCATGGAGTAACCTCAAACATGCATTGTTTGAGGATTTTTCTCTCTTTTGTACATCCTACCCCCGAATACGCTTTCTCTCTCTCTCCCTCTTTCTCTCGCTCACGTACTCACTCACAAAACACAGCCTAAGGAATGGAATGGTTGATCCTTGACTATTTCATGGAGCAGCCTTGAACGTGCATTGTTTGAGGATTTTTCTCTCTTTTGTACGTCCTACCCCCAAATACGCTTGTCCTGTTTGGCATCCTGGCATCTCCAATGAATTGTCGGACAGAACAGAGGCAGTTCAAAAAAGGTGCCTAAGCATTATCTTCAATGGGGGTAAAGTGCCTTACATTTCCCTTCTTTGGAGAGCAAATCTAGTCACCCTTAAGAGAAGATGAGCACAAATTTCCTTGCGTTTTGCCCACAATGCCGTGCATAACCCTCGTACTACTTCTCTTTTCCCTAGTGAACATTTACCCCCCCCCCTCTCCCAAAATCGCCAACCACGTTCTATTTCAAGAAAAATCCCCCTTCTTGCCCCGATAAGAGTTTCCACTGAAAGATATAGAAGAATATTCATCCCTCACATAGTTGAAATTTTAAATCAATAGCCCCCCCCCCTTGTCGCTTGACTTTTATCTTAGAGTTTTAGGATTTATTTTGCAATTGCAAACTTTGTAATTCTTGCTAGCTAGACTTTTGTTTAAATTCATTTTCCCTGTTTTAACTTTACGAGTTTTTATCGTTTGACTTTTTATTGATTGTAATTTATGATTTTGTACTGACACAAAAGTGCGAATTCGGCCCTTTTGGGCTTGTGATAGCCGCTTTGTTGAAATAAATCATATCTTATTTCCTGATACCAAAACAATATACACTACCCAGTCAGGCCCATTGCGCAAATGAATCCCAATAAAAGCTCCTTTTGGGAGCGCATTTCGGATAAACTCTTCAGCTCTTTGATCGATGTCGTCACTCCATTCTAAATATCGGTGGAGCCTTCGGTTTTCTTCTTGCACAGGGAAGCTAGCAGGAGCTCCAGTAAAAGCCAAAACTAAAAATACAAAACCATACAGTTTACTCACACAATTCAAAGCTTAAGATGGATCAGAACAATTGTATGGTAGGCAGAAGGGGGCAAACTAACCGAGGGGGGATCACCGACCGACTGAATGACTAAGAGAATGACTAACTGAATAGAAGTGGACCTTCAAAGCTGGATAAATAATTGAAATGAAAACAATAGAAAAACAAACAAATTGTGACAACTAAACAATTATCAAGGATAATTAAAACAACTAGCATCATATGCAGTACTCTTTTGGGTATGTGTAGCAGATTGTATCCGGATTAATTACAAAGAAGAAGAAGAAAAAACTAACTACTGCCAACAACATCAGCGCGCGTAAGTCGTTACGCGCCATATTAGTTACGCGCCATTGTAATTGTGCCCCACCTGTGAATATATATATATATATATATATATATATATATATATATATATATATATATATATATATATATATATATATATATATATATATATATATATATATATATATATATATATATATATATATATATATATATATATATATATATATATATATATATATATATATATATATATATATATATATATATATATATATATATATATATATATATATATATATATATATATATATATATATATATATATATATGTTTTTAACTACGTAAAACTTGCGAATATACAACATTCTTCGATGCCCCATTGTCTGTGCATATAAATAGATTGTCAGGTTTACCGACTCTTGAACATGCAACATATAATTGTCCATGGGAAAAACAATCCGTATTCAGATCTATACCTCATGATTCTAATGATTACCCTTGAGCTTTGTTGGTGGTGATTGCTAATCGAACATTCCTTGTGTCGCCGTCGTCATTTATATATCCCCCTATGCCCCCCCCCCCGAAGTCCCCGTTGCAGTTGTGTCCCTGTCGTCATTTATATTCCCTGTGTCCCGGTGTCCCGGTCGTCATTTGTGTCCCGGACTGTATATACATTCGTTTTTGAATTGGTCTTTTTTTTAGTTTTTAGTTTTTTACCTTTTTTAGTTTTTTTTTAGTTATACCTCATGATTCTAATGATTGCCCTTGAGCTTTGTTGGTGTTGATTGCTATTCGAACATTCCATGTGTCCCCGTGTCGTCATTTACATATCCCCCTGTGCCCCCCGGCGTCCCCGTTGTAGTTGTGTCCCTGTGTCCCGGTTTATATTCCCTGTGTCCCGGTTGTCATTTGTGTCCCGGTGTCCCGGTCTGTATATACATTCGTTTTTGAATTGGTATATGATGAAATAAATTTTTGTGTTTTTCCCCTTTTTTCTTTTTAGTTTTTTTTTTTTGGTTTTTACCTTTTTTTTAATTTTTAGTTTTTTTCTTTTTAGTTTTTTTTGTAATTTTTACCTTTTTAGTTTTTTTTTTTTATTTTTATTTTTTTTAGTTTTGTTTTTCTCCTTTATTTTTCAGTTTTTTTCCTTTTTTAGTTTTTTTAGTTTTTTTTCTTTTTAGTTTTTTTTGTAGTTTCCTTTTTTTAGTTTTTCTAGTTTTTTTGGCTTGAATACATGCGTTTTTGAATTGGTATATGATGGAATAATTCAGACGTCATATGCGGACAGACAGACAGACAGACATAACACACAAACAACTTATTTTTAAATATATAGATTATACCATATGGATTCATATGGCTTCATATTTATTTCTTTTTCCCAGAGCCACTTCGTATGAAAGGAGTGGCCTAACCCGATTTGGATAGGGCTCACCATTGGAAATTGGAAGTTCTAGTGCCCTTTTTAAGAGTCAAAAGATATCAAAGGATAACCTGCCCCCTCCAATGCCTTGTTTTAATCTCCCTCTCCCAAAAGACGTTGATGCCTATGAGACGCCTGATAAAACAGTTCGTGGAAGTGAGGAGCGACGCGGCTCAATAGAAACCAAAACTCTAAAAAACAGGAATTTTGATATCAACAGACATTAAAAAAATGGCTTATTATGCTGATTCCAAATGTATTCATTTAGTTTAGCTTTATCCTCGAAAGCTAAAAGCCTGAAGAAAAAAATCATCTGATTTTCGAATAAAGGGGGAAATACTCCTTAAAAGTCAATGGATCTTAATGTAACCTTCATCTTTCATTTACAATTCAGAATCTTAACCATCAGATTCAGCATATCAGGGAGCCCTAATGCAGAGGTTTCAAGCTCCGGCCTTCAGAAACAGGGAATTTTGCATTTTTGTCAAAAGGAAGATCACGGTTGATCAAAATTGTAAGATAGCCATGCTTTTCAGCATAGTAGAAAGGGATCTGATAACTATGCCTTTGAAGATAAAATGACTCCCCACAGCCCGTGGGGAAAAGTTTTTAACTTACGAAATTTGCCCATTGTTTACGTCTAATATTTGTTATTCGGTATGCATATATTTTTCAGTTGGGGGGAGGGTGAATTTTTGCTGGGAGATTTTCCACTTGGAATGGAAACTTCCATGAGTAGGAAAGTTTCCGGGCGGTGAATTTTTCAGAGGAAATTTTCATTGGGAGAATGTGCCAGAATTCCAACACCAAATTACTTTTATTTGTCAGACTTCCTCTTGGCTGAGTCAGTTTTACATGTTAGTGGTAATTCTCCGGAGCATATTTTAACTGGGACTGAATTTTCTAGAGGAGCTTTCCATGGAGGGGGATCCGAGTTTCCCAGAATTATTTAAAAAAAACACTCAGAAATGAAATAAAAATAAAAAAGTTGTTTTTAGCTGAAAGTTGAAGCAACATTAAAACATAAAACAAAGAGAAATTATCACGTATATTTGCCCCCTCCTAAATACCTCATTTTTCACACTCAAGTTTTACTTTTTATCCCAGTTCTTAAAGAACGATTCTAGAAAAACAAGGATCGGTTAGACAATAAGACCGAGGTCCTATTCCATCATTCCATGCTGTGATATTCAGGCGCGGTGCACCTTTTTTTTTTTAAGTATTACAAACTTTAATGTGAACAGCGAGGCATTGAGCGAGGCCTATATGCGGAATAATTTCTGCTCGTTTAAAGGTTTAATGTTGTTCCTTATTTTCAGTTGCAAAAACGTGTTGTTTTTTTTTCAATTTAATAACTTGAAAGGTTCAATAACTATACCTACGGGGATCACCTGATCCTTCACAGTCCCTGGTGTAAAAGCTGTGAGTTATGCAATTTGACCATTATTAACATGTAGTGTTTGTTATTGGGAAAGTTATATAATTTTTTTTTTTTGGGGGGGGGGGGAATTTTCTACGGGGGTGGGGGGTTCCACTAAGATTATTGTTCTGTGGGAGGAAAGTTTCCAGGGATAATTTCTTTTCATGATTTGAAAGATGGTCAAGAGTTAAATAAAAAAAAAAGTTTTTTTTTCAACCGGAAGCAAGGAGCAACATTAAAACTTAAAACGAACAGGAATTACTCCATATATAAGAAGGCTACCTCTTCCTCAACTTTCGCTATATACGATAAAGTTGACTTTTTTCGGCAAAAACATGAATAAAAATCATATACAACTAACTAATGTTTCACTATTTTTTTTACAGTAGTCACATTATATTATAGATGCATTAGCCTAGTTTCTGTAGGAAGCAAATTACTTAGTATGATGATAAGACAAAGTTTTAAGAGAAGAACAGTGCGGCTTTAGAAAAGGTACAGGATGTGTCGACTCTTAAGAGAACCCTAATTAGACTCCTGTATAAGAAAGGCAATAAGGGTGAGTGTAATAATCATAAATGCATTAGCCTAGTTTCTGATGGAAGCAAATTTGTTAGTATGATGATACTTTTCAGACTTATGCTGTAGACAAAGATTTAAGAGAAGAACAGTGCGGTTTTAGGAAGGGTCTTAGTGGTAGTCATCAGGCACCATTAATCCTAATTTTTAAAGATTTTGAGCAAGCGTTTGATTCAACTGATAGAAGAGCTCAAGCGAAGGTCATATCCTTGTATGCTATGCTAAATAAATGCAGTAAAGTGATTAGTGCTACGTCCAAAAATAACACTGATACGGTTAAGTTAGGAAATGAGGTTTGTTGCTGGTTTCTGATCTCATATATATGGACCATTTTAATGGACCTTGTCCTAAGGCCTAGGAATAAGTGAAGTTGAAAAGGTGCTGCTGGGTAATAGTCAGAGCGCCAGATTCTGTATCTCGCTTATTTCGATTAGTACCCATGCCGGATGGTACAAAAATGTTAAGGGTGGATCCCATGGTAGTCGACCATGCTGAAAACGAATATCGTGGGCGCATGTTCACCGTTGGGGCGTTTCTGAGATATAGGCCAAAAACACCAAATTTAGCCTAGAATGGGGTTCGATGATTCTATTTTTTTTTTTTTTTTACAGATAAGATTGGTCAAATCCAGCGTACTCTTACATCAATAGAAAGAAGAGACTTGGGGTTACACGAATATGATTTTTGTTTGTAAAAAAAATTAAAAATAGTACACTTTTTACTGCAGTTTTTAAAAAAGTCAGATTTTTTGTCAACAAATTTCTAACAGAAAAGCTAAAAACTCAAAATTTTTTTCAATATAAAGTTTTTTTTATATTAAAAAAGAAAGCCCGTTTAATTCCGAACACATTGAGCTAAGAAAAAAGTTTAAATTATTATATCTGGGGGGTCTGCAACTTTTTTAGCGACTGTACCCGATAATATGAATTTTGTTTAGTAACCGGCTACCTAGCGGGAAGTTGATTGATAAGCTAAGCAGAAGAAATTGATCAGCAGAAGATGAAAAAGAAACGTGAGTCAGGTAGGCCAAGATAAAAAAAAAACAGTTACTTCAGGTTGATTCAACATGTGATTCTGACGCAAATGCTGATTTGCTGATGAATGATAATGAAGAATATGACACAAATTTGGAAGATCAAAAAACAATTTTTAAAGAAATAGAATTTTTAAAAGCCCTTTTGGTGTTGTAAAGTTGGCTGGAAAAATGAGTGCAAATGTTTTTTGCAGAAGTAAGAGACTTAATGAAAGTAATTTACAAAATTAAATATCACAAGAAACTAGGTGATTTAGATTTATAATTTAGATTTATAAGGACTGATAAAAAGACATGTTACATTGATCAATCAGATTTAGCATTGGAACTTCCAGTTCTAGTGAAAATGCTTGTCAAATGGAACATCTGTGATTTGAAATTGATTAGTCAATATTTAATCTAATATCTTGCTTTTCCTTCATGAAGCACCAAACAACCCTGCAACAGTCGAAAAATCTCTGCGAACGTTCACGGCGATAAGTAAAGCTGTCGGATATGACGATACGGTGGTCACGCAAGATCTCTTCATTTATCAGCTAGCACAGGGAGTGAAAAGTAAATACCCGGATGATTCAAAAACGTAATCCTACGGATGGGAGGCTTCCACCTCCTACTCAACTAACTCAAGGCAGTTGGTAAGATGATGGACAGCTCCAGACTCAAAGAGATTATAGTGCAGGCAAAGCTGCTGCTACGTGGTACATGCGAAAAGGTATTTCAAGGGAAAGGCTACTACCAAGATATCAATGCCTACTGCATACTATACGAGGTCTTGCTAGCCCTCTACTGGGAGTCCTTGGAAGAGTATTACTCCGAAGCAAAAGAAGACTTATCCCGTCTGGACCAGCTGGGTAGTGCCATTGAGTTATTCAGGACATCATTGGCAAACAGTGCCAACGCGCGAATTGCACTTCAGAAGGCAAACGATACCTTAATCACTTTGGCTCCCATAATGAATGTCTTCGAAACCCTTCGAAATGCGTCACCCACGTTTGCTTTCTGGCGGTAGTTCTTGGAAATACTTGAAATAGCGATGCAATTCAATCATGCTGAACGAGACTGTGACTGGGAGTCTCATTTGACAGCAACTGCTCGGATGTCGCTATACTTGGTGGTGGCTGACCATCCTCAGTACACAATATGTCTCATACAGTACCTATATGACATGCGAAGTTTACCACAAGCCTTCCCTGATGTACACAGAAGGCTCATGAAAGAATACTTCGCAGTGAAGAGAACGCACACCAGGTTTACGGCCACCTGTTCCGATCAGATACTGGAATGTACAGTGAACAAGGATGCAAAGACGACGGCCGGAATAATAGGAGAACAAATGGATGAGAGACAGACTGAAGCTTGGATTCTTACCTTACCGATTTCCACTGCCATCAGCAATGGTTTCCTGCAAGTAGTCGACGTATCCACAGAGACATTGAAATATCACGAAGACAGTCAGTCGACGACGACGCGATGACAACTTTCACGAGATAGAGTTCGAGACATTTTCACTACATGTGGCAATCCGTTCAGCAGAGTGGACTTCGACCTAGTGAATATTGTGACGTCAGAAGTTGTGGACGATGAGAAGATTGTTTCTGACATTACTTGCGTAGCTACAAAAGGAAAAGAGGAGGTTGAGGACTTTCTGTGCAACAAGAAAGATGATGTGAAAAAGGTTGTACTCCGAACTTTGCCTTCAGAGAGAAAAACTCAGAAAGTGAATGGTATCCCTAAAACCGATCTCTGAGCTCTGAAGTAACAACCTTAAAGAGAATCATTACTGCTCAGTTGAGCTAGGGCGGAGAAAAGGAGAAAGCCGTTGCAAAGATCCTCACAAAAGAGATTCTTTCTTTCCCTCCATCCTTTTTTGAACATCTTCCGCAACAATCAACCAAGACATCCTCTGGCTGAAAAATGAGCGTGGGGAACAAAGCTGTGCTGTTGAACTGGCTAAGAAAAAGGAGGACTTTCAGCTTGGCCGGCCACTTTGAAATCCAAAGAAACAATATCAGCTACAGTACACATCATTGACCTAATGTCCGAGATAAGGTTATATCGGTCTGCCAGGTTTGAAGCAGTCAAATCCTTCACGGAAAGATTGCTTCTATCATTGCTGAATTATCTTCCAGTGGGTATTCCTGGAGTCCACATTGTCCCACATCGGTACGACGGGCTGTTTGGGAAGCTCACGGACACCGGAGAGTTGATCTCTATGAAATCAGCATGCAGATTCCGACGAGGGAAAGGGAAAAACCTCCAGATTTCCGCTCTTAGCACAGTTGAAGAATGGGATGCCGTACTTGCAAGATCAGCGTCTAAAAGCCGACTCCTCTAAATTTTGTATGAAACCTGGGAGCAGATGAGTGATCAGCTTCCGAACGCACTCAACCTTTTTCTCTCAGGTGGGTTCAAGGAGAGATTCAAAGTGTCTCTGGTCAAGCGTGGCTGCTGTCCAACTTTACCAGAACACTGTTACTACGAGGAATGCTTGTCCTCCAGCCACGAAGAGGCTGACCAATGCCTTATGACACATGCCAAGTACACTAGCTGTTACGCTTGTAGCATCGTATTATCGTTGTGCATGCCAACGACACAGACGTGGCAGTAGCCTATGTTCATTTGTTTGAAGAGCTTCAAATTGATGGACAGAGCGAACTTTTCTTGAAGTTCCCGACTTAGATTATCCCAGTACACGAGCCGGCGGATGGAGTCCACTTGTCCAAAGAGGAGCAGATTATGTTACCGTTCGTACACTGTCTGCCAGGTTGTGACACAACGAACTTTTTCCTCGGCGTCGGGAAAGCTTCTTTCTTAAACACCGCGGTGTCTCCCACTTTTGCCTCAAAAATGGTGTCCGTGACGGAGCAGATCAAGGATGCAGAAGGGAAGCTTTCAGTCGACGCGTTTAGAGAATTTTACGACCTATCAAAATTCCTGGTCATTGTAAACAATACGGTAAACAGGCCGGATTCAATTCACTAGCCAGTGTAAGAGCTTACATTCAGTGCCAGAAACAAGATAAGAAAAGACTTCCACCTTCTGACAAGACCTTCTAGCCATGCATACGAATAGCCATATTCGCTACATGGATAATCTTGTCGTCAGTACAGGCTCGGCCGAGCATTCCAGATCCACTCCTACTTGGATGGAAGATGGCTGAAGGGGGAGTAGATGCGGTCTTCTCAAACTGTAAACAAGCATCAAGCCTGGAATGTTAATGCAGATGCAAAAGTGGAAGATGCAGGACAGACTGTAGCTGCTCAAAAATGAAAAGATGCTGCAGCTTATGTTCCTGCCACGGAGCGAGGAGGGCATGCAGGGAGTCTGACCTTGCCCCATCTGAATTCTCGGAAGAAGAAAATGAGGAATATTTGTGAAAATTTTATTTGACACCTTTTACTTTTAATTACAACAGGTCCCTAATCAGTTACTATTGCCCAATTTTACGGGCAGGCCGAGTAAGACAACTCCAATGCGCCGACTGAATCCATCTGTGAAGCAGAATTCTTTTATCTAGTAAATAGCTCAGTCGTATTACTGGCAAATCAGGTCCCAAAATGTAATTGCAGACGCCTTAGTACACCAGAAAACATATTCGTCCATTCTAAAAAAAAAAAAAAAAAAAAAAAAAAAAAAAAAAAAAAAAAAAAAAAAAAAAAAAAAAAAAAAAAAAAAAACTTTTTTTAGTCAACATTTTTTTTAAACCTATTTTTATTTTTGAGTAAAAGTTAAAAATTTTTAACAGTTATGAAGTTTGAATTATTCCTACCCTTTGAAGAAAAAGAAAATATGTCCCTTTTCACGATACGGCTAAAGATCATTACAGGGACACTACAAAAAAAAAATCGCAGACTTTTTAAAAATAGAAATAGTTTATATATCTTTAGCTCAAATTGTACGGAATTGAATGCACTTTCTTTTTGAATATGAAAAAAAATTGTTACCTTGAAGAAATTTCGAGTTTTTAGCCTTTCTTTGAGATATTTGTTGAATTTTACAGCACTTATTTTGAAACTGCAGTAAATAGAGACAAAAATAGTGTTTTCTTTTTCAATTTAAAAATCATATTCTTGTAGATCTAGATCTCTTCTTTCGATTGATATAACATTACGCCAGATTCCTCAACCCAATAAGTCGCGAAAAAATCCTGAATCGTCACACTTAGCAATAGGCTTAATTTTGCGTTTTTGGCCTATATCTCAGAAACGCCCCAACGGCGAACATGCGCCCTACGATATTCGTTTTCAGCATGGTCGACTACCGTAGGATCCGTCCTCAGCATTTTTGTACCTTCCGGCATGGGTGGGTGCACGATACAGAATCTGGCTCTCTGATTATAAGGAGAAGATCGATCAAGTGGACAGCTTCACATAACTAGGTGAATTCATGTTGTATTATAAATAACAACGGTGGTTGCAGTGAAGATATTAAAAGTTGATTAGCCAAGGCGTTATTACAGAGTTGAAAAAATTTGGAAGAATAAAAGATAAGTCTGCGAACCAAAATTAGAATATTGGAAGCTACAGTGATGACAGTGGTCAAATATGGTTCTGAAGCGTGGACACTCCAAAAAAAGGAAGAGGATTTGCCAGATGTTTTCCAGAGAAATCGACTACGGATTGTATTAAGTACCTGACTGACTGACCGTATCTCAATCAGTAAGCTGTAAAAAAAACATGGTCTAATTCTGCTTTCTAGGGCTACAATCAGAGAAAGGTTGAAACGGCTAGGGTAAGTTTTGCAAATGAAGGATGACATATTGCCAAAGATGGTCCTTGTCAGCCAACCGTTCTCGGGCCAAACAAAAAGCAGGTCGTCCTCAAAAGGGGTGAAAGGATGTTTTAAGTAAAGATTTAAGGGAAATGAGGGCAATGTTGGTATTACCTGAATAATTGTTTTGGGTCATGAAACTATTGTTAATAGATGCATTTTGACTTTCTGAACATCTATTCTCTCTTGTAAAACTACCGCAAACTCACCGTTATGGAGTTATTATATATTTGCACATTAGGGGGGGGGGAGTGGTTAAAGCATAGCATATATTAAATACAGCAATGTTTAGTTTACGTATTTAATATATGCTAGGTTTTACCCCCACCCCCCTAATGTGCAAATATATAGCCCAAATTTGTTTCTAAACTATTACAGATTCGCGATCTCAAATTTCTGATCTACGAAACGGGAATGATTGTAATTCTATATGTATAAATACAATAATATTTGGGCCGGAATAACTCCATAACGGTGAGTTTCCCTTTTGATTTGTTAGTTTTGCTAGTTTCCCTTTTGAAGTTTTGAATGAATAATCTTAACTTAAGATATAAGTACTCTACCTGGATAATCTTCACTGGAGTATTTGTCCCTCCATGCATCTCCCATATTGTGATGTATGACGTCATAGTTGAGCGGACCATAGAAGACTGACCGATTAAAATCCACATCAAATGTGTCCCAAAATGGTCCAAAGGGATTACCTTCCTTGGCATTGCAACTCTCACTGTCTGGATTGCCTCTGGGCATATAGCAAAATACTAAAAAAAAGTGAATTACTCAAAGATTATTGCAAAAGCATATGAAAACTAACTCAAACAAGAAGATGAGTTACTCAACGACTATAGTAGTTAAAACTACTATTAGCAGCGCTTTTCACTATTTGCAATTTGTCTCTCTGACGAAAAGTAGTTTACCCTCATGATGTCACTATGTAAATTTTAAGTGAAGTAGTTAGTTACTATGCTCTTCAAGGCCAGGGATAATAGAATCTGACATATTGAAAGTTAAGTGGAAAATTGCACAACCATTTATATCTTTGAAAAATAAGAAAATGTGGAAATCAATTTTTGATCAACAAAACCTTCGTATACAGCTATACAGTTTTGGGAAGGAGTGAGTGCCAAATTAACAGCAGAAACGTGGGTGAAAAACTGGCAAAAAAAGCTAAAAACTTAAGCCACTAAAAAGCTTAAGAAGGTAAAGCTATCTTTGTAAATTAAGAAATTGTTAGTGATTGAATATTTACTAGCGAAGAGTGATTTTATACTTAACTAATTGATTTTATTATTAATTTCACGGTTCAACATGGCAACACTGACAAAAATGTGGTACTGCTTTATAAAGTTATAAAGAAAAACTTTATAATTTTAAACAACAAAACAAAAAATCTTTAAAAATTACAGCTTTGGCCATGAATAGACCGACGATGAGTCCAGGGGGTAAACTATTTTTTGTTTTTTTTTTTGCCCTTGGTACTACCTTGTTCATCCTCTGGGCAGTTTCATTCATCAAACCAAATGATTAATTACAAAAATTTTTAATTGTTACGTGCATGTTTTATATTGTAATAAGCGAACGCTGAACAAATAATTACAAACTATTTAAATTATTACACACTATTGAGATTATTTTAAATATCCTACTTATTATTAGAATCATCTATTTACATATGTATTTATACTAGGAAAAAGTCTGGCAAAATTTTGGCAAGCGATAAAACTAGTATCGTCACCTTTTATCACCTCCCTTCACTTGCAATGGTCAGGGATTCAGATTTCTCCCGTTATTACGTCACGTTTTCATCATGACGTAATTTGTATTACAGATCTGCAAATCAGCACAGTATGCCTACACAACCTAAAAAGTGCTGCGGGAAAAGGGTGACATTTACCCTAGGAATATGATAAAAATGGGGACGTCAAGGAGAAATTCATTTATTGAACAAATGAAATGCAACATCATGGTAATAAGCCTGTGAGAGCATAAGGCTCGAGCTGCCGACCGTAGCGAAGGTGTTATGATTGAAAAGAACTCTTCTCCTCTATCCTGTGTTTTTCCTAGCATCAAAAATTAAAACCTGCTCCAAGAATGATTCAAAATCATCAACTATCATCAGCTTCTCAGATCGTTTTAGATTTCGTTAATTGTTAGTCACTAGCGTTAAAACGCTAAATTTTGACAAGGTAAGGTATTATCGTAAATCAATTTAATGTTAATCAATAAATGTTATCAATAAATCAATGTTATGTTATGTCAATGATATGTTATCAATATAAATTAATGTAATGATATGTTATGTTATCAATAAATCAATAAACCAATGTTATCAATGTCAATAAATAATGTTATCAATAATCAATAAATCAATTAAATCAATAAATGTTACAGTTGTTACACAAGTACAGTCCCATAACCCAAGTCCCTTATTTTTTTCAAATTATCTCCTGTTTATTAGGCTCTATCCCCTAGATCACAAACTTGGGAAAAAGATGGCGGTAACCAGATTTTTACTAAGAGTAACCTCTAAACTAAGAGTAACAAAATTGTTTCAGTTCATAGTATATCTGATTACGATGAAATGCATTAGCTAAGCATCGATCCGAAAATACTAAACCGTCGTTTTAATATTATTTGAAATAGCTGTCTTTTATTGCTTTTATTATTACTTTATTATTTATTATTATTATTTTTATATTATTATTATTATTATTATTCCTCCAGCAACTGCAGATCAGTGCTGATTCTACTGCTTCAAAGCATCTTAAGGGGATTCGATACCATAAAGGATCAGCCTATCTCGCCCATTATAAACTTTTTTAGTTTGTGTGACCAGACTATTTAGAATTAATAGGGCGGTCTTGCAATAACTTGTATAGCTTGAATAAGCAATTCGAATAAACGGCAGAAAACTAAAAGCCAACATCGATTTCCCTGAAATTTTAGAAGAACCTTGTAACTTCTCTTGCTTTGTGCGGGAGATAGATATATTTAATTTCAGAGAAACTTAAACCATTAGAGAGTTTTTTTTTTTTTTTTTTTTTTTCAAACAGAGTAGTATTTTCTTTTGAAAATTCAGGAAAGGGTTGTCCCTAAAAATGTTCTAGTATACAAGAACATTTAGTATACTAGAACAAGAAAATGCCCAAAATCACCTGAAAAGAAATATCATTGGATCAATTTGATAGCTCTTCGAGTTTTCTGTGGAGCAACCCACTTTGATTGAAAACTTTGCCGACAGAGCTCAATTGTCGGTTCAGTCAAATTTCATAATCAAACCACAAATTGTCAGTAAGTTTTAATGATAAGTAGTCTCTTGGAAGAATTCACTATTGGACTCTTTGCCTTTGAGAAGTCAGCCGACTTTGATGTTAAAAAAAAATATGTTTGAAGTACAGAATCCTCTTAACGCGGGATTTTTTTTTTTTAACTGGTAACACCAGTAACCTTGAGACGAATTCGATTTGCCCTTCCCATATTATTAAGCAGATAGTTGAAATACTACCAACAAGCGGAAACGTCTCTCTTGACGTTGTTTTAACAACGTGAATATTTGTTAGGGTCCCCCTCAGTTTTGTTCCCATGGGATAGGAGCTACCATCTTTCCCTCCTTCTCCTCTTCTAACTTTAACCATTATGTTTTAATCATTTATGGCTCCAAGCCGTCCTGGATAATTAGTTGGCGCACTGGTTTGAGAATTCTTTGTCAATGGGGCACGAGTTCGATTCCGAACGTAGCCAGTTATTTGGTCCTATCTACAAAAATGTGGAATTTCGTATTTTTTGCCAGAAGACAAATCACGGATGCGTGTTTATTTGTTTTTTTTTTTTTCTTTCCCCAGGGGTCATCGTATCGACCAAGCGGTCCTAGAATTTCGCAAAAAGGCTCATTCTAACGGAAATGAAAAGTTCCAGTGCCCTTTTTAAGTGACCAAAAAATTGGAGGGCACCTAGGCCCCCTCCCACGCTCATTCTTTTCTCCAAAGTCACAGATCAAAATTTTGAGATAGCCATTTTGTTCCACATAGTCAAAAACCATAATAACTATGTCTCTGGGAATGACTTATTCCCACACAGTCCATGGGGGAGGGTCTGTAAGTTACAAACTTCGACCAGTGTTTACATATAATAATGGTTACTGGGAAGTTTACAGTCGTTTTCAGGGGATTTGTTTTGGTTTTGGGGGTGGGGTTGAAGGAAGGGGCTATGTCGGAGGATCTTTCCTTGGAGAAATGTCATGGGGGAACAGAAATTCAATGAAAAGGGCGCAGGATTTTCTAAAGTTACTATAAAAAAAAACAATGAAAAAATAAACATGGAAAAGTTTTTTCAATTGAAAGTAAAGAGTAGCATTGAAACTTAAAACGAACAGAGATTATTACGCATATGAGGGGTTCTAAAAATACTTTAGCATAAAGAGCGAGGTATTTAGGAGGAGATAAATACCTCGCTCTTTATGCGATAGTATTTTTAGTAACTTCAACTATTTATTCTACGGCCTTTCTGATTCAGGGGTCATTCTTAAAGAATTGGGACTAAACTTACGATTTAGTGTAAGGAACGAGGTATTTACGAGGGTGCAAACCCTCTCATATACATAATAAAAATTAAAGAATATAAAAGTTTGTTACGTAAGTTAATTATTAAGTTACGTATATTTTTTACTAATAAAAAAATTCCTTAAAAATTAAAATTTATAGTTGCCTTTTTATGTAACCAAAAAATTGCATGGCAACTAGGCCTCCTTCCCCATCCCTTATTTCTCAAAATCGTCTGATCAAAACTAAGAGAAAGCCATTTAGCCAAAAAAGGAATTAATATGCAAATTCCATTTTAATAATTTACGTGTGTAGAGCCAAAATCAAACATGCATTAATTCAAAAACATTCAGAAATTACATAAAAAAAAACTAGTTTTTTTTAACTGAAAGTAAGGAGCGACATTAAAACTTAAAACGAACAGAAATTACTCCGTATATAAAATGGGTTGTCCCCTCTGCAATCCCTCGCTCTTTACGCTAAAGTTTGACTGTTGCTCCTTACTTTAGTTAAAAAAACTAGTTTGTTTATGTAATACCTTAAAGGATCACCCTAAATCCTAAGCTTAATCCTAAATCCTAATCTCTAATCCTAAAAATCACCCTAATCGTAAGCTTGCTAGCTTGTGTTGCCAAATCATTTAGAATTGATTAAGCAATCTTACTGTAACTTGTAGGGCTATAAGTGGCCAAGTAGTTGGCCGTATAAGGCCGTACTTGGCCGTACTATAAGTATATCCACTTAATCATCCACTTGGATAAGAAATCCGAATAAACAAAAGATAACAAAAAACCGACACCTACTTTCCAAGAAATCTTAGAATAAACATTTAACTTCTCCCGTTTTGTGCCAGGATAGATAAATTCAGATATAACGAAACTTGCAGCATTAGAAAGCGTGAATCTTGCTTTTTCGATTGAACGGAGCAAAATTTTATATTTAAAGTTCAGAAAAGGGCACTCCCTACAAGTATTTTAGCACATCTGCTTTGAAAAAATTGAAAATTAACTAAAAAGAAGCATCATTTAAATAATTTATCAGACTTGGAGCTATTGTGCTACCCACCTGACTTGGCAATCTTGCGACACAGGATACATATTATTTATATCTCGAGGATTTCTACATTTTCCTTAGATTCCTTTTATTTCATCTGGTCTATCACTCGAATAATTCTTGTCCAAGTCCCTCCTCCTCTCATTAAACATAAAGCATATTCACTAAAATTCCTAGCTGCATTTCTAACTTTCTCCCTAACACACCATCAAAGACTTCATAAGCCATCGTCCAAAAATTGTTCCATCTATCTTCTACAGTGTCAAATTTCGACTCTCTAGTTTAGTATTTTACTGTTCCTGGAAATTTTCTAGCAAATTCTCACCCTGGAGTCTACCAATGTCATAGCTTCACAGAAGGTAGTTACCCTTCCTAAATTTTAGCTCTAAAATGATTTCAGACAGTACTAGATGTTGATCTCTACTTTACCCCCATTAAAAGCACTCTTATATACTCTAGGATCTTGTATCGATCCTGCCAGTCTTCGGTTTACAATAGCAAAACCAATAAGGTTAGCCGTCTAACCTTAGTGTGAATGGCATTTTAACTTATGGGCCATTTTATGAGAAATACTATATTGGTTATAACTAGATTGCTAAACCTAAAAGATTGCAACAGTCTGTAACCATTATTATTTTCTTTCTCTGCGCCAAATTTACCAAGGCTAGGATACCGTTAATCCCTATTTCTGCCAATCTGGGCATTAAAATTCCCTAATGAAAACACCATATTTCTACCTGAAACCCTGTCTATTTGCTACTGTAACTGTAAGTAAAGTTCAGCTGAGTCACTACTCATGCCCTAAACTTTTTAGTCATAAAATGAGCGATTAGTATTCTACTATTAATACCTTTCCAGTCTAGACAGGACTTAGCAGCTGCCTTATTCATCATGGGCCCTACTCCTTGTTTATGCACCCCATCCTTCCTACCTGAGTAAAAAAAATCTATATCACCTAACTTCATACTTCCTACCCCTGAGATAAGAGTTTCAGAAACTCCTAATAATTCTCGGTTGAAGCCTCTGAAATCCTTAGTCAAACTGTCGATGCGATGTTGTTTTTCAACGTCGTAACATTCCAAGTTGCAATTGTTCATATTCTGTAAATCGTTCAAACTATTTTGGCCTCAGGAAAATCAATGGCCGAAACCAGTGCAAGAAAGAGATCAACACATCTGCTCAGGTAGACATCGAAGCGCTTAAGCTGTCTTAGAATCGGAGAGCAAGAAGTCCCTGGGACCTCCAGTTGAAAGCAGGTTTTGTGCAATCCTGGGCCCATCGTAGTCATGACATGGCTTTTAGCACTAGGCGATGCTCTTCTATCTACAAGAGTCAAAATCCTGTATACACAATACCAGGCTTATTAACTCTTACTCATTATATATTCAGACCTACAAATATTATGCTGCTACGGGGAAGCAACCCATGGATTAATTAGCCATGGATTAATTAGCAATTAATCCATGGCTAATTTTTCATGGCTAACAGTAACATTTTTTTTATTGTGCAGACGATGTGTCACCAAAAGCACATCAACATAGGGTGTCATGGCTCTTGCGCATGCCCAGCTGAAAGCCAAACCCCGTTCGAGACGGCTGGTGACTATTATACTGATCGAGGTGACGAAAAGCATTTAACATGGCCTTTTTAATAATAGTAAATTAGGCTTTTTAATAGAAGGCCTTTTTCAAAGAGTTAGTTGATGATGAAAAGATGAAAATGTTATCAGAGTAAATCAACCTTTTTAAGCTATGAGAGTTCAGAGTGCAAGAATAAATTTAAAATAAATATTAAGATGACTAAGTTGCTGAAACATGGATTAAGCTAAGATGAAGAGGTAAAGTTGGGTAGCGAGAAGATGTAAAGATGAAAAGGTGATTATGGGTAACAAAAAGATTGATCAAGTGGACAGCTTCACTTACCTACGCAATATTACTAGTGATGACGGTGGGAGCAATGCAGATTTTAAAAGTACAATATCCAAGGCCCAGGGTGTTTTTTTACAGTTAAAAAAGTTTGGAAGAATAGGAAGATAGATCTGCAAACCAAGACTAGAATATTGGAAGCTATAGTGATGACAATGATCAATTATGGCTCTGAAACATTGACACTCCAAGAGACGGAGGAAAATGTATTAGTTTTTTTCCAGAGAAGTTACCTATGGATTGTTTTTCGCACCCGACTGACTGATCGTATCACAAACACTAAGCTATACGAAAAAGCTATACTAGGGCTATAATAAGAAAAAAGTTGAAACGGCATGAAAAAGGTATTGGCATTGAATAAGAAGAAGGTTGACTAAAGGTTTGAAGGACTCATGATTGAAGAATTTGCTTTGGGAGTTCCTAGTGGTTCCTAGTCTAGGAGTTCCTTAATAGGCGGGGTTTTAAAGCTGTCCCATGAAAAAGTTCTTAGCTCTCAAAAACCTCTCACAACATACCCCCCCCCCCCCCTTCCACAAAAAAGAAAAAAAACAACAAAAAAACATAATGAAACTTTTCTGAAAAATTAAGCTTTCGCTTAATGGCTCTTTCACTACGACCTAAAGCATTTCCCGCTAGCATAATTTGAGACTTTACCGTACATTGCGTAATCTTACACAGCAAGTTTTGTCCCTTACGTAACGAGTGAACTCGAGCTTTACTTAGAATTTACGTTTTGAAAAAGCGAATGTACCAGATGCACAGTTAGTAAATTTTGTAAATAAATTAACAAACTTTCTCTAGGAAGTCTTTCGTGTTTGATCATAATTTGAACCTCCATCTTTATTCCAGGTGTTTAATTTTTATATAGTTTGCTTATAATGATTTTAGAGGACAATAACGACTATTTTACGGATTTTTGCGATAGCCTAACGTAAAATAAAAGGAAAACTACGTATGAAGTGTAAAAACCTCTTAAAGCTTCAGTAAAGTTACTAACCAGTTCTGTTCCCAGGAGGCCAAACTGTCGGCGCTATTTGCTCCATAAAATCTTCCATTGGCATGACCTTGTGGAAACTTTCTAATGGCTCTATTTTAAAGTATGTTGTAAACGGAACTTGAACCTAGAAAATAAGGTTCAGTAAATACTGACTGAAGTGACACCCAAGCAAGCTAGTGATTACAGAAGGCACAGAACAATTGAGTGATACGAACGCATATGACCTATTGGTGGAACGCGTCAAACCCCAAACAACAACAACAACATATACAATAAACAATAAACACACATTAAACCAACAAAATTGCTTGTGATCAGCTTTTAGGATAATTATCAGCAATGAATCGGCCCAAACAACAGTAGTATAGTGTAAACAAGCTTATGGGTGGGTGAAGGTGAATGTCGTATACACTTGGCTTTTTTCAGCTAGCTTCGCCACTAATGTTGCAATATCTATCCAATATAATATCACAGATTCTATAATATTATATTGTGGCATATTTCCCGCATTTAAATTAGTAACTGTATTTTAAATTTAAAAGTGCTCAAAAAGTAGGCCTAGAATTATTAACTTACCCAAGAAAAAAGCCAAGTGTCACCAAGAGCTAGATAGCGTTTCGGTATCTTTTTTATCAACATCAGCGCCAGTTCCCACTCTTATCAGTTACTCATACTCTTTGATACGCACTTAATTGAACTGGACAGACAGTTCGCAGCACGTGAAAAACACAATCAAAATTTTATCAGCTATTTTACATGTTTCAAAGCATAAACAGGTAGTTTTATATCCGAAATTATATAATAAACTTAGATTAGTCGGAATACATAAAATAAAGATACCACAAGCGACATCTGCATGAAAAATTTTAGTTTTTGTCGACTGATTGAAAGAGCAAGCTTCAAACTTGAAGCAAGCAATAACATTTATTAGCAACATTTTCTAACACACTATATAGGAGCGGTAATAAGCGAGTGGTTGACCATCTGTCTGTCGGTCGCCCCCGCTTTTGCTAGTTTGGGCACTTCCAGAAAAGCTAGGACGATGAAATTTGGCAGGCGTATCAGGGACCAGACGATATTAAATTAGAAATGGGTAGGATAGTGGTATGTATTGTGTCTTTTATATAATTGATAAGTGTCAACAATACCCACCCAATAAGATATTAGTAACAGCAGTTTGGCCCCAGTCTAAAGCAGTATCGAAAGAGAAAGAGTGGGAACTGTTATCAGGGGCGCTGGACATACAATTCTGTATCCGCAAAGGAAAGGATTCAACTACTGGTGACACTGGTTATTTGGTTTGGACCGGAGATCAGCGGTGTGACTCTTTAACTTCAGCCAGAGTCAAGCCAGCACCGCATCCGAACCCGAAAATACCTGGGGGGAAAACACGGGAAGCGTCGAAGCATTTACCCCCCACCAAACATAACACCCCCAGCCAAGGGTGGAGAATCAGGAGATCGGTAAATGTTTTACGCAGATCATGTGAGTAAAAAGACTAAATTTTCTAAAATGTTCTACGTCCTTTTATATATACCAATACTAATTTTAGAGAAAATTTTGGTCTTCAATTCGGCATGAATTTAAATCAAGTTGGTGGACTATGAATAAAAAGCTAAAATCCATGGCTAATTAGAGAAAAAGCCAAGACAGATAATCTGAGTGAGGGGCTAAGCTGGCACAAGTTTTCGATCCGGATGCTAGCACACTCGCCAAGCTCTAGCTTTCCCTCTTAAAGAAAATTTGGCTAAAGTGTTAGTCTTCATATTTGTGCTCCTGATCTTTTCAAGACCTACGATATTATAGCTCATAGTCAGGGACGCAAAGCCCGTCACTTCTGTTTTCTCGCTTCGGTTGGAGTGTATATATTTTATTTAATTAGAATCAATATCTTAAATGAACAATTTGGAATTCAAATAAAAACGTACAGAAACAAAAAACGAAAAATGAAATGAACCAGAATATGATTTACTTTCTTTTGTAATACCAACATAAAAACAACAAAAAACAACTAAACATGGGACAGATTCAAGCCACTGACTAGAATACACAAATTACATGTTTCCAATTACGGTATGTCTCAAACAAAGGGCGAGTTATATCCTAGTATGCTTAGTGGGGAAGGGTTTTAGTGTGGCCCTGATCTAATGCGACTTATTTTGGGATTACTTTATACTTAAATCAGTCTTTACATGTATACAAAAGTTAAATAATTTCTTATTTTAAGATGAAACAATTAAGTTTTTTCCCTTATTAGTCAATAACCTGAACCTGGCTACCGAAATTTCTCCACCGGTTTTCTCTTATCATTTATGGTGTGGTAAATCTAATCTTCGAAATAATGTGATATTTTCTCGTCGTGGCGTACAGTAGGCGGGATTTTATCTAGTAGTATGGGTATAAGTATATAAGTACTTATATAAGTAAAGTATATAAGTAGTTAAGTATAGTTAAGTATATAAGTAGTATAAGTTCCTTCACCAAGGCAGTCTGCTCCACAAATGACTTTAAAATATATGAAACGACGCCTGGCTCTTGCCTTCGGATTCTTCAAGTCACTACACTCTATTTGGAACAATAAACATCGGTCCATAAAGCTGAGAATACGACTTTAACTGAGCTTTTGTGGCTCCAGTCACAATATATCACAACATGTGGACCCAAGAACCCGATGAAAACACCGACTGGCGGCTTTCAAAACTAAATCACTACCATATGATGTGGAGTTTTGTTCTGAAGAACGGTGCCCAGTCTTCTTACGATATTCCTGTTCGTCATGGCGTAGGACAGAGTGGAATTTATTATATGTTTAAAGGGTCTGAATGAAACAATTTATCCAGGGGTGCCAATTAAAGGGGGGGGCAAATAACTGAGGGTTGAATAATACCTTTTTTTATTTTAACTAAACAAATTGAAAGAATCATAAAAATGACCCCACTAGATATTTAAAATGCACTCCGGTCCCTCTACATTAACTTGAATTGGTGCCACTGATCCTACCTTCTCTATATTAAGAATATTCTTCAAATTACCAAATTAGTCTGCCTTGAGCAGTTCATAAGCTTTCTTCTTCTTCTAATAAAATTACTGTTTCACAAAATATTAATCTTTCTTTACATGTTTCATCCTCTAATAAACCTCCAAATTCTTAGAATTTTCTCATTTTTAATATTGGTTCGATTTGGTGGTTGAATATTGCATCTCAAAAATATTTCTAAACCATTTCAGAAGCATTAAACATCCGAAATGTTATCAGTATTTATTTATTTTTTTTTCTATTTACGCCCATCATGAAATGAATAAAAAAGAGCAGAAACTACTAAAACAAAAACTTCTTTTTCGGCTGGAGTAAAGAGTGAGATTCAAACTTAAAACATCCGAAAATCACACTTTTTTGGTCAAACGGGAACAAAAAATAAGTATGAGCGCTATTGAACAGCACAGACAGTATAAAACAAGTGTATAACAGACCCCAGAATCTTGTCAGTGGTTTCATACATTTTGTTAGGTCTGAACAGTCCAACTGAAATGAATTGAAACAAAACGAAAAAATATAATAAGTAATAAATGGATGAAACATCTTAGTTATGACAAATGAGGTTCAAACTTGAAACAATGAGTTCAAAACTTAAAACAAACTTAAAACAGTTTAGTTATGACAAGTGAGGTTCAAACTTAAAACAATGAGTTCAAAACTTAAAACAAACTTAAAACAGCTTAGTTATGACAAATGAGGTTCAAACTTAAAACAATGAGTTCAAAACTTAAAACAAACTTAAAACAGCTTAGTTATGGCAAATGAGGTTCAAACTTAAAACAATGATTTAACAGCTTAGTTATGACAAATGAGGTTCAAACTTAAAACAGTGAGGTTCAAACAATGAGCTTCAAACTTAAAGTGAAGAAATTACCCATCTGTTTTGTTTTTTATTCAGGCATAAAACCTACTTAGGCCTCAATAAACTTATTGAAAGCCTTAAATGAAAGATTACAAGAAAAACAGGAAAAAAACATGCAGAAATTACATAAAATGAAAGTTATCATTCTTACTGAGGTATAAGGCAAGGGCTAATCTTGAAAAATGTAAAATCACACAAGAGTAGGCGTATACATCTAAGCCTTTATATGTTTTGTAAAAGATTTAGAGCTTGACTAATAACCCAGGGCACTTCACTGGAAAAACTTCTTTGATCTTTCAAGGCCATACAAAATCAGGATAACCATAGCAATCACACATGACAGACAATTTATAAAACAAAATTTATACTAAATTTTCTGTATGAAAAGCTAATGAGGATAATTAGGCATAAAAAGAATGAACTCTATTTTTAATTATAAAAATTAATTTTGTATCATCTAGGTTTTCAGTAAAGCACTAAGTCTATTACAACATCCAAGAGAATCTTTAAACATGACAGCTTACATTGGTAGTTTTTGCGCCATTTTAAGGTTGAATCTTACTTTTACTTAAGTGAAAATCACGAAGTTTCATTGCATACATTGTTTAGCTATGTTTAACAGTAAATAAATACAGAGCAAAATATATCCTACATTTATAGCTGGTCATTTTCCACTAAAAATACTTAATTGTAAATAAAATTATAAATATAATTAAAATACTTTTTATAAATAAATAAAGAATTATAAATAAAAAAGCTACAATAAGGACACAAAGCAGTATTTCCGTTGTGTTTGCTTAACTTTTGAAAAAAGAAATTTTATAGTCTAAAATTTAATGTATAGAATTGGTGACATGAAAGTAGTTTTAGCATTAAATAATAACTAAAAGTTTTTTTCTGAAACAAGGGGCCATTCAGAATGGAGCAAGTTTTGTTGTTACTACATAATCAAGCTATAATGAAAATTTAATCCGTAATAATCATCTTCGTGATAATATTGAAACAGAAAATTTGTTTTCTATTTGCATGTTGGTTTCTGTTAATTATTTTTGTTTGTTTGCTTCTTTTATTATAGATTCTTGTTTTATTGTATTATACAATAAAACCATGAGTAAACCATGTAAACCATGAGTAAACCATGTTTACATGGTTTACTCATAGTAAACCATGTAAACCATGAGTAAACCATGTTTACATGGTTTACTCATAGTAAACCATGTAAACCATGTAAACCATGAGTAAACCATATTTACATGGTTTACTCATAGTAAACCATGTAAACCATGAGTAAACCATGTTTACATGGTTTACTCATAGTAAACCATGTAAACCATAATAAACCATAGTAAACCATGAGTTTAAAATGAAGCTCAAACTTTCAAAATCCTATCAGCTAAAACAATTCAGATAAAATATATAAATTGAAGTATGTAAAGGAAATGCCTTATTTATGAAATGAATAAATAAAACAAGGGGGGCCTCTTGATTACACACAAAGATGGTAAACATTTATTGAGCTCTAGTACATTCTTAGGAACGTCAGACTTGAACCAATAAAAATTGAGTAGCAAAGAGGATACAAGATACCATTGAACTTTTAAAAAATAACTAAAATGAACAAAATTATCAGGGAAGTGAGAAACTCGTTCATATGATCTTAGCATGCAATAAATGCTACAAAAAAAAAGAAAAAAAAGAGTATTTGGCTGGGTTCATAAAAAGTGCTATTCTCCTTTGGAGTTTTATAGACAAAATGGAAAGCAAATCGACCATTGAAAATGTTAGAAAACATTTTTTTTTTTGGAACAGAAAAAGAAAACTTTTCAATTGGCTGATTCATTAGATGCTGTGTTGGTAAATCATCAAATGGAAACGGGTCTGTAGGTACATTCAAGTCAGCAGCTAAGAGGAGGGGGGAGAACATTGCCTCCCCTTGGAAAAAACGCTGAAACCGAACAGTTCAGCAACATTTATAAGAATTTAAAGTTTACTAGAAAAACTTATTACCCCTTTCTTTGTGGAGAAATATTTACAGATTTACCCACTCCCTCATGAAATAAGAATAGGAAGAGGGGGCGGAAGAAGACTACAAGAAATCTAGGAGACTTAAGAAATACTTACCGATTTTGGTTCTCCATATCTGTATTCCACCCAAGGTGGAAGTGCAAGTGTCCTATCGAGTGCTTTTGCAAATGCCAAGGAACCAAGAAAGTGGTCAGCCTGGTTTCCAAACCGTCCTGAAATGTAAAGTTGTATCACCCTGATTCCACTAAAACTACCTAAGCCCCTCTTTGAAACAGCATACTATATATAAAGATCCAGTTTTTCTTTTGTCAAAAATTACGTTTTATCATAATTTTATCTTTTATTAATTACATAAGACACTAGATATTGCTACTTCCTTTCAAATGGGCCCTTAAACAGCTCTGTCTGATATTTCAGTGCCCTGCTAGCAGTGAAGAAAAAAAGAGAAAAAAACAAGGCACATCACTGCTAACCATGCAAAAAAAAGATTTCTTTGTTATTCAAAACGGGGAGGGGGCTGCAAGTTCCCTGTACAGGGTTTTTGACAATGCTGATTCCAATGGCCTACTTTTAGTTTTCAATCCAAAGCCATATTCAAGGGCTTTCAGGCTATTTTTCTAAATTTCCATAAATCTGTTTTCAAACTAGCAGTTGACTATTAAGACTAATCGAAATCATAGTTACTATTCCTGAATTAGCAGCAGATTTTTCATAATACACAGTTTCTTTTTTAAATGCGCTTTAAATTTGGTTACTATGGGCGTGGTTTGTTCTTTACTAATTTGCAGCTATCACTGCAATCATGATTAATATGACGTTGTTTATGGCTGTAATCGATCATATCTGACGTCATTCATGTGTTATTTCATCTTATATATGAAGGTACAGTTTATGTCATTTTTTTAATATTATGTTTTGTTGCTTGCAAAAAAGACGTGGATATGGCAATGTTGTTTTGAATTTCAGTTTGAAACATCTCTCTGAGCACCCCACTAGCAGCAACAACAAAAAAGAGAAGCAATAGAGTAGAAAACATTGCTTCCCTCTTTCCTTGTTAATCAAGAGAGGGGACTGTAATTCTCCTAAATGGGGATTTCGGATATTGATATTTCTATTGTATAGTTTGCATTTTGACCTGACACCATTTTTGTGGGATTTTAGGGTATTTTTCGAAATTCCAATTAATTTGGTTTTGCAACCAAACTTTTGTCATTGAAATTCATCAATATAATAGTTGCTGCTAGTGAATCAGGTTCAAATAGCAATTCTTCTTAACTCGACAGTATTTTTTTTTCAACATATTTCCAAATTTCCAATTACTATGGGCTAGGATTCATTCTTTACTAGGTTGGCCCTAGTTGTTGAAGAATCCCAGCCAGTTGTCACCTCTAGCTTAGTAAATAAAAATGTTGTGTTATTTGTTTCGGAATTAGCGTAGTCGACAATTATCGTTTAACTGATATACTGCATTCGTCCATGACGTTTTATCAGTCTTATTACAATTTTTGCTTGACTACAAATAGTCAGTATAAATATATTCGTCAAAGTATAATATATATATAAAATATATTTTATAATATATATATATATTATATATATATATTTTATATAATATATATATATTTTATAATATATATAAAATATATTATACTAGCTGTTGGGGTGGCGCTTCGCGCCACCCCAACACCTAGTTGGTGGGGGCGCTTCGCGCCCCCCCCCAAGCCCCCCGCGCGCGTAAGTCGTTACGCACCATATTAGTTACGCGCCATTGTAGTTGTGTCCCTATGTCCCACCTGTGAATATAGATAGATATATATATATATATATATATATATATATATATATATATATATATATATATATATATATATATATATATATATATATATATATATATATATATATATATATATATATATATATATATATATATGTTTTTAACTACGTAAAACTTGCGAATATACAACATTCTTTGCTGTCCCATTGTCTGTGCATATAAATAGATTGTCAGGTTTACCGACTCTTGAACATGCAACATATAATGGTCCATGGGAAAACAATCCGTATTCAGATCTATACCTCATGATTCTAATGATTGCCCTTGAGCTTTGTTGATGGTGATTGCTAATCGACCATTCCCTGAGTCGCCATCGTCATTTATATATCCCCCTGTGCACCCCGGCGTCCCCTTTGTAGTTATGTCCCTGTGTCCCGGTCGTCATTTATATTCCCTGTGTCCCGGTCGTCATTTGTGTCCCGGTGTTCCAGTCTGTGATTTCTCTTTGAGTGTCCCGGGCGTCATTTATATTCCTTGTGTCCCGGTGTCCCGGTCGTCATTTATATCCCCCTGTGCCCCCCGGCGTCCCCATTGTAGTTGTGTCCCTGTGTCCCGGTCGTCATTTATATTCCCTGTGTCCCGGTTAGTTTTTCCTTTTTTTTAGTTTTTTCAGTTTTTTTAGTTTTTAGTTTTTAGTTTTTTACCTTTTTTTAGTTTTTTTTAGTTTTTTAGCTTTTTTAGTTTTTTTTTTCTTTTTAGTTTTTTTAGTAGTTTTTACCTTTTTTAGTTTTTTTTCTTCTTTTGTATTAGTGTGAAATAATTCAGACGTCATATGCGGACAAACACGACGTCACTCGACAGACAGACAGACAGACATAACCCACAAACAACTTATTTTTATATATATTTATTCATATTTTTTTAGTTTTCTTTTTCTCTTTTATTTTTCAGTTTTTTCCTTTTTTTTTAGTTTTTTTCTTTTTTAGTTTTTAGTTTTTTTTAGTTTTTTACCTTTTTTTAGTTTTTTTTAGTTTTTTTAGTTTTTTAGCTTTTTTAGTTTTTTTATTAGTTTTTATTTTTTTTGTAGTTTTTGCCTTTTTTTATTTTTTTCAGTTTTTTTTAGTTATTAGATTTTTACCTTTTTTTAGTTTTTTTTTAGTTTTTTAGCTTTTTTAGTTTTTTTTTTTCTTTTTAGTTTTTTTTTGTAGTTTTTACCTTTTTTAGTTTTTTTCTTCTTTTGTATTAGTGTGAAATAATTCAGACGTCATATGCGGACAAACATGACGTCACCTGATCCACAGATCCACAGATCCACACACAGACAACTTATTTTTATATATATAGATATATATAATATATATATATATATATATATATATATATATATACAGTATAAATATATTCGTCATATTCGTCAGTATACGAATTGTCAGTATAAATCATGAGTCAGTTACTACAGTTCAGCGAAATTTAAAAGCTATTTATTATGAAGTAGAATAGTCAATTATAAATCTAATTGATATGGAGGAGCTTAGTAAATAATTGGCAACCACAAGGAAGTTACAGCCAGGCAAGACCCATAAACACACTGTACCAGATCTACCAAAGGGATATATGCAACCTGCATGCCTCCATTCAACCAGAATAGGAGGTCATCACAACAGCAGCAAACCCGGAGGATAATTGACTGCTTTACTCTTATCTTTTGATAAATGCTTTCATGACACTAAAAATATGGGTCTAAATTTTCAGCATGACATCAAAAGAAGAAAATAGAATTTAATATTTGTGCTTTATATAATAGAAATTAAGTAATAAAAGTGATATTTTCGTAATCAGAAGAAAATAAGGATCAAAAATGAAACACTAAATTGATAAATACAAGAAATACCATAATTGGTCTTTCTAAGAAGGTGTCCTTGTAGGTAAGTGGATTAACTAATAATTTGAATTGTTTAAACCTGAATAATTTTTAATAATAGCCATATTAATGCATAGTTTCAATTTTTAGCTATTCAATGATATGAAAAAAAAATCAGTTTAAAATTGGTAAGAAGATGCTAGGGTTATATTCTTGCATAATTTCAATCACTCAATCACTAGTTATTTCCCCAGTTTACTGCCAAATATTGGGAGTGTTTGATTTTTGCTATCACACTGAGGAAAGCAAAACTTTCAAGAATGCCATGATGATATACTTTTTTGCTATTCAATGATATGAAAAAAAAAAATCAGTTTAAAATTGGTAAAAAGATGCTAGGGTTATATTCTTCCATAATTTCAATCACTCAATCACTAGTTATTTGCCCAGTTTACTGCCAAATATTGGGAGTGTTTGATTTTTGCTATCACACTGAGGAAAGCAAAACTTTCAAGAATGCCATGCTGATATACTTTTTTGCTCATTTTCTGCTGATTTTTCACAGAAGTTGTTTCTTTTAAAGTTGACACCTGCAAAATTTTAAAACTGATTAACTACATCAAATGTCTTTTACGTTAAAAATTGAGCTCCTGAGTTTTCCTCATATTTTAAGACCTAAATAAATTTCATCTTCTACTGTTGCTGGTACTTTAAGATTGGATCAAAAGCCTTGCTTTTGCAAGAAAGTTTAATTTAAAAAAAAAAACACCCACCTCCCACTAAATTCATGCCTGGATATAGGCATTGATATAACAAAAAGGCTTTTCTTGTTATTTGCTTAGTTAGGCCACATAAACACCATTAAGGAAAGGGGGTGTTAATTTATAGTGGATTTTTTATTACTTTTTTAATTAATCATTTTTATTGGACAACTGCACAGAGGAAATTGTTTTGAATCTTTGAAACACACATTTCCCAAGTTTTTTTTTTTAATCTTTATTGTATAGTTAGGCTATATGCTTATTTGCGAAATAGATTGAAATAAAAGTTTTTTAAACGAAATAAAAAATTTTGGTGGATATAATCCAAAAAGTACCACCAATACAAATATTCTGTAGATTCCAATACAAGATAAATTTAGTGTCAGAAGATGAAAAGCAAGTAACCTATTAGTTTACTAGCTAAACCAGCAAATTACCTTACAGTGTACTTTCAATGCTCTTTCCAAATATACAAATCACAAGAGTTGCAAATGCCCCCTGTCTCCGACAATGTGTTTGTAAAGCCCAACTAAGCCAAATACAAAATTTTATGAACATTATGTGTTTGCATTAATTTTTGTGCATAGCAGCAGAAGTCAGGTAGCAGCAGTCAGGTGCATGGCCTTTTCTGAACTGAACATTACAAAAACAAAATAGTGTTGATATTCAACTGTCCAGTCAATACTGTTTTGAACTATAATGTTCACTACCATGACAAAAGCCCTCACCCCCTAATATGGTATAATGGAGCCAGTAAAGTTTCACAAATATTCTTAGGCTAGATCAGGTATTATTATGAGGGGTGGGGGTTCCATTGTCACAAAAGCAATCACAAGATTTGGAAACAGTGTTCAACAGGGAATTGAATAGTTCTACAGTTTGTTATTATAGTGTTTAGTTCAGAAGAGGCCATACACAAAACTGTTACCTAGGGGGCGCCAAGCAAAATCTTGGGGGAAGCCCAATATGACAAAGGCACCAAGGAGCAAAATTGTGGGGGGGGCAATGTGACAAGGGTACCAATAATTGACCAAATTGAAATTTTTTCAAAAAAAGAGTAGAAAAAGTACAGGATAAGAAGGTACCAGAAAAAATCTTAGGAGAGGGGGGCAGGGTCTCCCACCTCCCCTGGATCCACCAGTGACTGCAGCCTATTAAAGAATAAATCGCAACACATAGTAGACTAAGAATAAAAAATGGGTTTTTAAATAAATTTCTAAACATAAAAAAACTGTCATTTGACAGGACAATTATCAATTATTATTGATGTTAAACTTAAAAATAAAACGTAAAGACACAACAAAATTCATTTGCACTTGAAAGAACAGTTTAAAAATCATCAGGAACAGTTGTAGACAAAAATATAAAGTATATAGATTCTAAAATGCCCCCCCCACAAAAAAAATAAGTAAAAACTAATGCAATCTGAGAAGATGCAGCTTTATTAGTGTCTCAGCACTAGTATCTATTTTTGATAGTTAATTTGCTAAGAAATGATACAAGAATTTCATTGATATTCCATCTCAACAACTATGTTCTTGCTTTATCAAATGCTATTACAACTGCTGCTTAAACTGTGTGAAGGGCCACTGAATATAAACTCAAGTTTGTATAATGGCACCACTATTCAAGATGAGAGATAAAGGGTGAACTCACATATTTTGGAACCTTGCTTCAGCAATGATTGTCTTGAAGATACTAGCTAGTGGGCACTTGGAACTGACAAAACCTTGGTTTCATTTATTTTGATTTTTATACCAGTAGGGGCCTATCAATATATCAGTACTCACATGAGGGCTATGATTGAAACTTGGTAGAAAATTTTGTTACAATGGGTCTAGGCGTAATAGCTTTTGAACGGAAAATATCTAGAACTGAGCCCAATAGTGACTATGCCTAAATTTCATGTGAATGACTATTTTGCTCATGGATGAATAAATAAAGGTGCTATTCAGAAATGCATAAAACTCTGCTGTTTAGTGAATGATTCAAGCTAGAAAACCGGTGTGGCAATATTGAAAACGCAGCTTCTTTCAGCTCATTAAAAACTAAAATATTATATTATATAAATAATTATATTATATATAATTAAAATTATACCATATATTATAAAATTATAATTATCACCTGAAGATGCTCACACAAAAATGATTACACAAACAGCATACTTTCAAAATCGAAAATATTTTTCTATCCTTATCTCTTCATCTATTCACAAAGATCTATTCTCATCTCTTCATTCAGTCATTTAAATTGTGTAATTCCACCTTAAGTATGTACTGTAGGGACTTTTGAGGAATGAAATAAAAAGGAATTTTATGACTATTATATGGAATTTTGAGAAAAGGCACGTGGAAACACTAATTGCTCTATAAGGGGCATAAGGGGGATGAAGTGAAGCAATTTGATTTAAGGAATGAGACAAGCATGTATACATAATTGTTGTAAAGTATTTTCTCATAAAATCTAATGCTAAAATTAAAGAAATAAATGACACCTTATAAATCAAGGTTGAGCCACGGTATGAAGTCTAAATGCTGTTTTTGTTGAACTAAATGCTGTTTGGTGTTGTCAATCAATCTCATTTGATTGATTGATTTTTGTTGCATTAATTGTACATTTGGAAGAAATCTCCTAGAAGGCTAAAAGAGTCTATTATTGATTCCAGGTGCTGTTTTTTGGAAAAAAAAGTAGATCCATTTCCCAAGGCCTAATTTTTATAATATAAAGTTTGGGTATCCTTTTAGAGTTTGACTACTTCTATTAAAAACATGTTGTATAAATAAAAGTGGTAGTGTTAGATTCCTTATTTTATGTTCTTTTCAAATATCATCACCTTACCTTAATCCATTAAAGAGCTTTAAGGTTCTCTGGACCTATGGTGCTCTTGAGTTGATGACTCCTAGTCAAACCTCCACTGCTTCTTCTCCCACTCCTTGTCAAGTAGGTGCTTGAAAGACTGAATGGAGGGACTGCTGACAGTATAGTCCTTCAATTCATTCCAGTTGTTTATTACTCTTTGTGAAAAATACATTTGACAGATTCTTGATATGAAGCATAATTTTGGTAGATTCTTTGAGTGTACTCTTGTGAGATGATGGCTGGTACTGTGGCTGCCCTTGAAGATGGTGAAATTTTCCTTTTGGAGTTTATAAGCTTGCATCATGTCACTATGCATGCGTCTGTAGATAAGGGTAGGTAGCTTGAGATGGTCCTCATATGAAGCTGATTTTAGTCTTTTCAGGTACTTCATTGTCTGTCTCTCAACATTTTCAATCTTGCAAGCATGAAGAACCAGCTTGACCATTGCCAAAATCAAGATGGAGTCCAAAAAGTTTCCATAATATTGTTGCCCCTTGGCTACACATGGCATTTTTAATAGGCCAAGGATCGAATTTGCTTGGGAGACAATGTGCTGATCATGGCTGTGAAACCTCCGCCTTTCATTAATGATCACACCAAAGTCCCTTTTTGCTTCTCTATTCACTAGTTAGTCCCTTATATTAGTAATTGGATGTAAAATTGAGCAGGTAGCCATTGGAGCAATGCCAAAAATGTTGGCCTGATCAACAAACAAATGCTTATTGTTATCCACATAATTTGATATACATCAGTAAAAGGGTTAGGCCTAGTAGAGTTCCCTGTGGTACCCCACTCACTACTATGGCTTCATCATGGTAGATTGACTGGCCATCTATTTCAAATAAATGGACTTTCTGCTTGTGGTTAGTGAGGATCCATTAGCAATTCTATCAGGGATGAGTTGATACAAGTAGCAGATAATTTTGAGTGCAGTTGACTATGGGGCACTTTGTTAAAGGCCTTGGCAAAGTTTAGCAGCAGTAGGTCAACTGGATGTCCTTGGTCAATCAGGTTTGAAATTATTTTGTATTATTCCAACAAGTTTAATTCAACTGATTTTCTAACTGGAATCCATGCTGCTTGGGTGACAAGATCTTGTTTGTGGTTGAGTCAATGACTATACAGTCAGGCTTCTTAATCATGGCTTAATCAAAAACCATAAAGTTTGAAAAAATCAGCAAACTTTTGTGTAGAATGGGTAAGCCTGGATATAAGGCAGGGGGGGGGACAATTGCCCATCCCAAATGATTTTTTTTGTCCTTCAAATTATATTATTGAAAACTATACACAAGAAATGCTAAACATAAGGACAATCAATCGTTTTCTGAAATAAAAACAATAAAACATGTGAATGTAATAAAATTGTTCAAAGATTGTACATGTTACAAACACAAGACTGAAACGTTTCTGTGCTGTTAGGGAGAGTCCAAGGGAGTGCAGACCCAAGACAAGAAGATTGGACAGTGACAGTGCTGTGGCCTGTATAAGCGTACAAAGGTTGGTATCCCTTATCACTGCTCCCTGGAGACACAGATGAAGTGTACATAATACAAAGATTAAATGAAAGAATCTTATTTCCATCATTGAACTTGATTAAAATCTAAGATTCCTTCACCAATGCTGTAAATGTTTCTCTCCTTAATAGGTGCCACACAACACTATATGAAGTAATCACAAAATGATGCCAATTCATCTACCAACAATCTAATAACCTGAAGTAACTTTTAGTTATGATGAAGATACTGGTGTGTCAACTATTATAAGGGTCAAGGTTGAATCTTTCTTTATGCCAAATGGCTTTGAATCCTACTGCAAAGAGATTTAAGAAGCATGTGTCACCTCATACCAATCCAGAGTTAAGATTTTGCTTCTCAATTTCTTCATCCAAGTCTATGTTGATAGTTAAGCAAGTATATTTCACATCTTCCTTGACATGAGACCTGGTTATGCTTACTTTTCATCACCTGTGGAAACCATTGCAGGGCACCAAAAAGCCAGCTATTATTTCTGGCATGCCTTAACAAGGTCCTTTGTGTGGTAATATTCATTGGGAGGTGCAATTCCTGTTGCTAGGGCCTTACTAGGCCCTAGTAACCTAGGCCTAGGGTGCTAGGTTTACTAGCAGTAACTATCAACCACTTTACCCATTTGTCTTTTTTTGTGACATCATATTCTGACCTTGAATCAGTTCTCTACTAGTCTCATAGAGAAAATTTTTTTGACAAAAAATCAAACTGGCTCAAGAGTTTTCTGTCCACTGCATCAACATGCACTGTTTATCTTCTGCCATGTCTACTTTTCACCTTGATTGGGCTAAGTTTTGTATCCTTAGCAAAATGTGTCTTTTTTCCCAGCTAACAAACTAGGCTTTTTTTTATTTCTTGTCACTTGTCATTGAGCACCTTTGCCAACAGTACCAGCAGCAACATTAGAAATAATGCCCTTGTCCTTAAACATTGTTATTGAAACAATTGGCATATTCTTGGACATTGTTTTTTGAAAAAAACATTTTTTTTTTGTTGTCCCATTTCTATAGGAGCCTTTCATGTTGGTGTCTGCTGAGATTTATCTTATATTGCAAACTTACAAAATATTATAACTCATAAAAAGCAATAGGCAACAAGTGTGTAACCTTCTCTTTGATGGGCTCTTCTCTGATTGGCCAACAGTTTAGTGGCAATCTCTTGACAAAATTTATTAATGCCTTGCGCAAAAAAAGTGAACCAGTTGATCTCCAATTGCATTACATTACATCAATAGTAAACCTAGCCTTAATTCAATTATTTTAAACAAAATTGCAGGGGGTGATGTTCCACTTTCTCTTTTTAGTACTACTGCCCCTCCCAAATTAAAGCTCTGGGCCTGTGCTTAGGACTAAGCTATAGCTTAAGGCTATAAGCAACCCTGTGAGAAGGTATGGAGAAATTGTCACAAGCAGGTAATATTACCTATCAAGCAAATTGTATTAGTCCATGAGCCCTGGGGTCTGTATTCTATATTTATTTAATAGACTAAACCTTGTTTGAGTTGTTTTTTTTTAGTTGTATCACTCTTTGTTGAATAAATAAAGAATTCAGACCTCACTCCACTTCCTGCAGGGTTCATGGACTAATACACTTTTCTCTATAGGTAATGTTAGCCTACCTGTAAGCAAGCCCACTTTAAATATTTTTAGTCTTGTTGGAGGGGAATTTTTAGAAAGCTAAAAAAGGGATGTATTTCTCTAATAATAAAAACAAACAATATACAATCATCAAAGTCTTCCTATATGCAGTAATACGCACTTTAGACAGCTTGTGACGAAACTAAACATTTACCTTTTCTCTTTCTGATTGCTCCCTTAGGCTAAAATATAAATTTTAGGCTAGATATATCTAATTACTAGCCAAACATTATTACTCACCCATACAGGGACAATATAAAACATATCCTGATGGATCAACATTGTAAATTTTACTCGAACTTGAAGTCTCGAGCATAGATAATAAAGTAAAACAAAAGATTATTTTCCAATTCATTTTTTCACCGTTTTCCCTTTTTAAATAGAATTGTTGTTTTCTGCTGCCATCTAAACTGTTGGCCATTTTCAAGACTGGATAGCTGAAATGCTACCTTGCCGTATTTATTCAAACCGGCATACTTATTCCATTAAGACTGGGGCGCGATTACATGAAAATTCAAGGGGTGCAAGAATTTTTCCGGCTTTAAAGAAATGAAGGTACAAAAAATTGTTTCTTGAAATTTAGAAGGGCAAATGAACACCCAGACTGTCAAAATTTTCACTCATTACAGGTTTAGAGGGGATGAAAAATATCTATACAGAAACACAAATTTCTTTGGCGCCCTGGCCGACTATTATTTCTCTGTGCCTCTGGAAAGTGGCATTTTTTTAATGATAGCTCTAATAAAAAATCTTCGATTAAAGATATATATATCCACCGACCCCTCCATCCCCAAATGTTGGGCCATTGTAGAGATAGACTAAATATAGAGGAAAGATTATAACAATCTTGATTTCAACTTTCACCTTAAACCAAGAGTCATGCTAACTTTTGGACGAAATTTTATAAAGGAATAAATTGAAAAAAAAAGCGAATATCTTAACTCTCTGTCACTTATCTACTCCTGCCATTTCCAAGTAGGGAGTCCTTGTGATTAGAAACATATTCCTTGTACTTAATGGAAATACTCACTGTAGATGTCTAAGCTCAACCAATACCCCTTGATATACTGCTTGATTGCTTGGCTGAGCAATCAGTTCGATCGTCTGCATTTTCTAGTTCGATCGTCTATTTTTTTAAAATTTAGAAGGTTTTCCAAGGAAATGCTGCTGTTTTTGTAGATGAGGTAGACTATGGTTTAAAGGACGCTGAACAACACTAGGGGAACTTTTTTATTGTCGTAGGCTCTTTGTTTTCAAAATCTAATAGAATAGGCAAATTCATTCAGAATCCAATTCATAATTTTATCCCTTAGCTATTATTTTTTACCTTTTTAAAGAGGGATTTAATCATTGCGTTAGCCTTATTTCATGGTAAAACTACGACTGTTGGCGAACAACGGAGAACTCTGTAAAGATTTTAAGTCGCCTTGACTTAGCTCCAAAACATCAATCTTTGAAAAAAAAAGTCTGAAAATCTTAAAAATATTTTAAAGCATGAAAATAAAAAAAAATCCTTAATGCACAGAAAGGTGCATCTGATCTAAGAATCAACAGATCAAACTGACTTTAATCAAACCCTAAAAAGCTAGTGGATTTTTATCAGATGTCTGATACTCATTCATTCATTTGTGACGAACAGCCTTCGGGCATTTTTGTCAATTGCAGTGTAGAAGCGCTACATTACTCCTTCAATGGCAGCCAAAAGACACCCACCCCCGAAGAGAAGCAAAGAAAACCATATAGCACATGAATGTGGCAGAAGCGTTTTTCAGAGGATCCTGAGCTCAGAGTAGGAGACTATCCATATCAGCAACTCACTAAAGGGTAGTTAGGAGACTTCACATAGACACCCTAAGTGCCTCTGGAAGCACTGTTGGAACTAAATCCTATGGGCAGGTGCAGGCGGAATAGTAGAAGTGTTAGAAATTACAGTATGCCCCAACATTGAACGGCAATGTAACTTCATACCCAGTTAAAGTAATTGTGGAAATGCTGAGAAAGCACTCAGTTTTCCTGGCAAAGCTTCCTGCGTCAGTAATTAACCAATTTCCCAAAACAGCAGACTGTGGAGAGCTTCGTTTATCGTTGGAAATTAGGAAATCCTTCAGTCTGTGACTCACAATGGCAAACAGGTATCTAATATTGACTTCATAATAACTAATTGTCTCATCACAGTACACCATAGACACTGGTTGTTTTTAATAATTTTACTTGAAATAGACGTATTTATTTCGTATGCTGGACACTAAATCCTTAATTTATTTGTATACCCTGATAGTTATAACGATTAGCCTGAGCCTAGTAACACTTATTTTAATAGACAAATAGTACCGTTTAGCGGCTTTTTGAACAGTTCTTTCCGTTGGAAATTAGGCACCTGCATTGGAAACCTTCACAGATAACAGACTGTATACCACTATTCCTTCTAATACTCTAGGATTATTCTTCAATTAGATATGAGGCGTTTATTCAAAGTGCGCTTTTAAGTTTTCGGTATTTATGGGCTAAGGTTCGTTCTTTACTAAGTTGCCCCTGGGAGGCCAACCATGATGTCACAGCCGGAAGTTAAATCAAACGAAATATCTAGGATTGAAAGCACGAATTTTACTCAACCATTCAAGAGGTAAACAAACAAACAAAACTGTAACAAATTAGACACCGCAGTTTGTGACTAACTGAGACTCCTATACATAGCTCCAAATTTAGCAAAGCAGTATAAAATTTTATTCTTTAAAAATTTATTTTTTTAAATTTTATTCTATCATATTCTGTTACAACATGCTGCACCATTGATAGATCAGTACCAATATGGTTGCATAAGTGGCGGCAACATGGCAGCATATTGAGTATGGATGTACCACCTAAAAATGGTTGAATCTGATTGCATTGACAAAACTGAAAGACAGAAAAATTCATAATACTGTAAAAATTATTTTGATGGGCTTTAAGAAAACAGCAAGGGATCATAGAATAAAATGGGAAGGCAAGACTAATCTATGCTATTGAAAGTTACAGTAATGACAGTTGTCAAGTTTGGTTCTGAAACCTGGGTGCTTCGAAAGGCTGAGGAAGATATGCTCAATTATTTTAGAGGGATTGTTGAAGGATAGTCATTATACCTGACTCAAGTTATTTCAAGCAATAAGGTGTATGAGACGTATACTTCGGTCCGACGTTCTATAGCTATACGAAACAAAAGGCTGAGATAATTAGGCCGAGTTTTAACAATGACAGATTGCCAAAGATTGCTCTGTTTGGCCATTCATCTGGTTTCAAACGATAATCAATTCGTTCACGAATGAGAAGAAAGGGGCTAATAAAAAAGGTTTTAAAGAAAACGGAACTTCATGGGAGGGGTAAAGCTTTGAGTAATGTGAGGCGAGGGAAGACCGTACGCAGCTGTGTTGGCCTTAGGTGGCTTGCTACTGCAGTAGGTTTTTAGTAGTAGTAGTGGTGATTTTGATGTCATGAAAAGTAAAAAAGAAACACTTCTTGAAGCACAAATCGCTTCCAGTAAAGCGTTAATCACGCTCCGGTATTTAGAGGGGGCTAGGTAGGCCCCTCTAAAGACCCTATTTGCGATAGTTTCTGTTCGAACGCAAAATTGATTATTAATTCTAACTTCTGTTTGTTTTAAGACTCTGTTTGTTTTCAGTTTCATTTATTCAACTTGAGGGATTTAGTTCCCTCATTTATTTCGTTGAGGGATTCAGATTCCTGTTAATTATGTTACTGGTCTTAGACTTTAAGAATGTTTTTTACTTTTCTTCGGAAAAAGTTCTCTTTGACCAAACAATTTTTTTTAATTGTCGTGTTCTGAAGAAATTGATTTTGGTCAAACAACGTAATTAGTAGTTCCTATAAAAGGAGCTTGTTTAGCCATACGAACTTGAATGACTTTTTATTAAAACTTTGACTAGATTTAGACAGATATTGACATCTACACAATATCTTTAGATTGGAAGAAAAGAGCCAAAAAGTAAATAACACCCAGAAAACAAAACTTTGAACCTAAATTGATAATTATTCAGGCTTATCCAACCAACTTTCCATCTACAATCAGGAGATTACAGTGCAAGCAATGTTTCATGTATTCGCCTGAATATGGTATTATTTCGAATTCAAGGAGAAGTTCCATTGAGTTAGACTTAATCTTGAAGCTAATCATACTTAACAAAGAACATTGATATTAATCATACTTAATAAAGAACATCTAACGAAAAAGAAATTCCCAGTCAGAGGAGCAAGTGTAACATAAAAATAATATTAATGGCACCGGCTTTAAAAACAGAAAAAACCAGTGATGGTGACTTTTAATTGGAGAGACCTCCAATTAAATTAAATTAATTAAATAATTAATTAAATAAATTAAATAAAATTAATTAAATAAAATTAAAATAAAATTATATTTTATTAATTAAATAAAATTAAATAATTTTAAATTAAATAAATAAATTAATTCCAATTAATTAAATAAAATTAAAAGAGCTAATAGGAACTATTCCACAGCACTTAACTGAAATATACTAAAATAAATTAGCTTTTATTCATTACATTAATAAATAGCCAAAGTCAACTAAATCATTTTTAAGATTTGTTCGAAATGCCACAAGAAAATAATACTTTTGCTCGGTTTGAGCCAAGTACCAAAAGGCTTGTGAAATCAGTTTAAGTCATGAAACCAACTGTGAATTCCCCCTCCCCATATTGACTTGCAGCAAAAATAAGTTCCATATGTTGAAACAAAATTATTTCATTGCTAACTCTTACCTAGCGACAAAACACACTAAATGGAATCAGATGAATTTTATAAAACTGAAATTGACCAGAAAGAATAGAACGTATAATTAACCATAACGAAAGAAAGATCTCGTCTATGTGAAAAGAATTAAAACTGTTGTTTTAACGTTTTAAAAGTTTAGTCCAAGCGTCAATGCTTCAGAAAATTATTTAATAATTTTATAAATTAATAATTTTATTTATAATTTTAATTTAAAATATATTTTAAATAGTTATATAATTAATAAAATATAATGAATAAAATATAATAGAATAAATATATAATAGTATATAAATATAATTAATAAAAATATAATTAATAAAATAATAAAATTAATAAAATATGATAACTAATTATATTTTAATAATTAATAAATTAAATAATTTAAAATATATAATTTAAATAATAATTAATAATTATTATATAAAATTAAAATTATCATTATTAAAATATTTCAAAAAATGTTCTGTGCTTTTGCCCAAAACTTTTTTTGAATGATTTCATTTGAGAATTTTTTTGTGAAGAATTGGTCTTATTGCAAAAAAGTTCATAAAAGAATTTAAAATCAATTATACAAACTTATGTGACCGGACATTTGTCGCACATTTACTAAGAAGAAAAAAAACAAAGAAGAAATCTTCACCCATGTTTATCAGCCACTCTGAATTTTTATTATGTTGCGCTACCGTTTAGAAATGAAGAATAACATTTATAACAAAAACAAAAAATAATTTTTTTTATTTCATTCAACTTGATTGTTTTTTTTTATCAAGAATTTGTTTTCACAGATAAATTACGTCATAAAAAGAGTACATCAAAATCATTTCTTGAAAAAAAAGAAAAAACAACCCTGTATTTCTCAATGGACTAACTCCCAGGCCCATGTGATGAAGTTGGATGCCGCCCAAACGAAACGCCTTAAAAACTGAAGACGTCAGATAGTACTATATATATAGTATAGTATTTTTATAGTAAGTGATTATAGTAAGATGATTTGACAACATGGAAATTCTTCAGTCCTTCAAATTACTACCTCCCGTCCCAGAGGCCCTTGTCTCGCTCACTCCATTGATATGCATAAATAATTTATCTGTACCCACAAACTCTCGCCTGATTCATTGTCAACTTTGACCGAAGTGCAAATGGCTGGAAGCGTCCCAGAGGAAGACCACATCCCAGACAACCTGACACTATTTGCGGTCAACTCACTTCCTAAAAAACTGACCTACACGAAGCTTCGACCATCCATCATAACAGATCACTGGGTAGTGGTAGCAGACACTGACAGATCACTGATAAGTGGTAGTGACGTTTAGTTCTCGCTACGTTGGCAACCCATCCAAGAAAAGGCTCGAGGAAGAAGAAGAAGATATTTGGGGAGAAGGTCTTATTTTTTGGAATCCGAAATTTTGAGATATTGTTTCTGATTGGTTTGTATTAATGAAAATGAATTGTAAAAAAAATACCTGCTCTCATTATTGCCCTTCAAGCTTGCATTTTAAAATAAAGAAATAATAACAAATAAAAAAGCTTCCCCTTAAACATTACTGTGCTTTGCTAGTCACTAATATATATATATATATTTGTTTTTTTTTAAGAAATTTCGATGAAACTGAGATTAAAAAGAATCTTTCAAATTGCATTTCGTTCTTTTCACCAACGAACCAATTAAATTTTTTTTAAGGCAAAATACAAGATTACAATCATATACTGCATACTCTTTATATGCCTCCAATCTTTGATCCTTAATATTTTGAATCAATTTTTATTTATAAACTTATTCTTGTCAAAAAAACAAACAAAAAACACTGCTTCCAATACAACAACATTTTAAGTATCTCATATTTTCAATTGCAGAACACACTAGTCTTGACGTAAAGCCTTTATCAATCACTTAATATATTTTCCATAAAACGTCGATGAAATTCTGATCGAAGCGAATCATTAATGAAGATTTTATCTTTCTTTTCTGGCTCAGAACGAGAACAATTCTTGAAGACTACGTCATCATCCCAACGTCTTTTAACGCGGAAATCGGCTTTAGTGGCAGTGCTAGCATATTGAAGCAAGGGATTTCCTTGAAGAAGATTCTCAGTTCTAATTTGCTCCTCATGTCGCCTTTGCTGTTCTTCCTGAAAGAAAGAAAGAAATAAAGAAACAAGAAGAAAAAAAAGGAAATCAAAAACTCAGAAATTATAATAAGTGATTTCTGCAGGGAATACTAGAAATAATAAAAAAAAAGATCAAAATTACAAGATTTAGGGGGACATAAAGGGCAGTCACCGTACTTTTCATCATAGGCAGCGCGATAGCGCTGCCTAAGTAAAGATCAATGTGGGCACAATGTATTTTTATTTATTTTTTTTTCTTTGGACCAGGGCACTTAGTATCGAAGGAGTTGTCGCAGAAACTTCTAAAGGGACTCATTCGGTAGGAAATTGAAAGGGCTAGTGTCTTTTTAATAGTCAAAATTGATTGGAGGGCAACTAAACTCCTCCCACGCCCACCATTTGCCCAAACACGTTCAATTAAAAATTTCAGATAGCTATTTTGTTCAACTTAGTTGAAAGATCCGAAAATTATGTCTTTCAGGATGACAACCCCCCCCCCCCAACAGGCCTCAAGGCAAGGGTTTTAAGTTATGCCCTGGGGGCATTTAAGGTTTATATAGAAATGATGATCGTATAAACTTCAGATTGAATCGGAAGTCAGAAGTTCTAGTGCCCTCTTAAAGATTCAGAACGATCAGAGGATGGATACCCCCCTAACACACCTTGTATTTTCCCTAAATGTATCTGATAGAATTCCGAGATGGCCATTTGTTGTCGCAAAAGACAAAAAACTGAAAGGGCTAGCGCTTTTTATAATAGTCGAAAGTAATTGGAGGGCAACTAACCCCCCTCCCACGCCCACCATTTCCTCAAACACATCCAATCAAAATTTTGAGATAGCCATTTTGTTCAATGTAGTTGAAAGAGCCAGAAACTATGTCTATGAGGATGACAATCCTCCTACAGCCCTCAGGGCAAGGATTGTAAGTTATACCATGGGGGCATATAAGTATATATAGAAAAAAATTGTATAAACTTGCGGAGGGGGATCATTCGATTGGTGGTCAAAAGCTCTAGTGCCCTTTTTAAGATTCAGAATGATCAAAGGGTGGATACCCCCCCCCCTCGCCCTCATATTTTCCCAAAATGCATCTGATAGAAATTTTGAGATGGCCATTGTCGTTTTAAAAACTTCAAAAAGAGTTCATTCGATTGAAAATTGAAAGGGCTAGTGCCCTATTTAATAGTCGTAAGTGATTGCAGGGCAACTAACCCCTCTGCTACAGCCACCATTTCCACAAACCAATCCAATCCGCATTTTTAGATAGCCATTTTGATCAACGTGATTGAAAGGTCCAAATTTTGAGATGGCCATTTGTTGTCTTAGAAACTTCAAAAAAGGGTTCATTCAATTGAAAATTGAAAGGGCTAGTGCCCTTTTTAATAGTCGAAAGTGATTAGAGGGCAACTAACACCTCTCCTATAGCCACCATTTCCACAAACCAATCCAATCCAAATTTTTAGATAGCCATTTTGATCAACGTGATTGAAAGGTCCAAATTTTGAGATGGCCATATGTTGTCTTAGAAACAATATTTATTTTAATTTCTTTTCGTTTTGGACTCATTTATTGATCGATGCTAATTTACGGTAGTTTTCAGCTTGGTAGATTATTTGTTTTTATTCTTGCTCCCTTTTGGTTTAATTGAGTTCTTCACTTTTCTTTGAAAAGCTTATTTTGTGGAAAAGGTTTTTTTTATTTTAATTAATCAGAATAATAAGCATTCATAAAAGTCATAAAAAGCTTAAAACCACGATATTATAACCCTAACCACTTATAGACCACAACTCAAGTTTAACGGATCTTACATACATTTGGAATCAAAATAATAATCCGATTCTTTTGATATATCTATTGGTATAAAAAATTCGTTTTTTAGGGTTATGGTTACTATTGAGCCGCGTTGCTCCTTACTTACAGTTCGTTGCCACAGACTGTTTGATACTACTACGACTAATAACAACTCGTCGCAGTACCAAGCCGCCTAAGGCCAACAGAGCTATGCACGCTCATCCTCCATCCCAATCTATTCAAAATTTCCCTTTTTACAGGCTCCCAGGAAGCTCCCATTTCCTTTAAATATTTCTTTATGAGGTCCTCCCACCCCAGACGAGGACGACCTGCTTTCCGTTTAGCCCTAGACAATTGGTCAAAAAGGACAATCTTTGGCAATCTGTCATATTTCATCTGCACAGCATGCCCTAGCTACCTCAACCTTCCTTTCATTATAGCCCTAGAAAACGGGATTGAGCCCTATTTTTCTTACAGCCCACTTTTTGAAATAGAGTCAGTCATATAGGTACCCAGGACACTCCATAGGCAATTTTTCTGGAAAACATATAGCAAATTTTCATCTGATTTTCAGAGCGACCATGCTTCAGAGCCATTTTTGACCACTGTCATCACTGTAGCTTCCAACATTCTAATCTTGGTTTGCAGACTTATCTTCCTATTCTTCCAAACTTTTTTTAAATGTGAAAAACCCTCTGAGCCTTGGCTATTCTACTGTTAACATCATCACTGCTCCTGACGTCTTTACTAATAATGCTACCAAGGTAAGTGAAGCTGACGACCTGAGCAATCTTTTTGTTACCCAGTGTCACCTTTTCATCTTCACTTATTCCTAGTCATAGTGACCTAGTCTTCTTAACATTAATTTTCAAACGTATTCTGGCACCCTGAACTCACAAAACCTCTAAAAGTTCATTCAGTTTGCTCACACTTTTAATCATCAGCATAATCTAAGTCCACGAGAGTTTTTCCTCCCCACTTGATTCCAAGGTCTCCCATTGTCTTTCCAGTGCTCCTTAAGACGAAGTCCATCAAAATGATCCATATAAAGGGGGATAGAACATAACGATGCTTAAATCTTAATTTAATACAAAACCAGTTGCTAACCTCTGTTTGATACCAATTGTGTTTTTCTTACATTTTTTTATATAACGAAAAGAGAAATCACCAATACAAACCTTAAAAAAAAGAAGAAAATAAAGACAGAAGGAGAAAAGGAAGACTGTTTTCTTAATTAGCGATTAATATAGACCAGCACTTGAATGAGGCCTTAACCCTACTCATCCAAAATATCTGCACAAGTCTTGTTTTACAGTTTTATTTAAAAAATTCTACACGTTTTCTAGTATTTTCATTTCGTTTTAATTGTAAACAGAAAGACTGTGTGGTCTAAGAGATCATTGAATATTTTTGTTATATTTACTTATTGTCTATGCGTTGGTATAACAATTTTTTCACAAAAAAATAACATCCCACTTTGTTAGTATTCAACATAAATGACCTAAGATAACATAAATAAAACTTAAATAACATAGCTCAACATAAAATGACATAATGACCTTTCTTATCGCTTCAGCAGCTCTTTCTGCTTTGATACGCGCAAGCTCAGCCATAAGTTCAGCAGTGTCGTCTTCATCTGAATCACTGGAATCTGAATCCGAATCACGGTCATCTGAAAAGAAAGCAAATTGAAGTAAAACAAGCAAGCAAGAATAGAAAGCTCTCTCTAATTATGAGAAGAAAGCAAAAAAGCTGAATGCGAATAATGGTTTAATGAAAAGGAAAGAAACTAGAGTAGGATTATACAAAAAAGAGGATGCATTTAAACATATTCAGAATCAGAATCGTTTTATTGATACAGACTGTCATAACTCAAGAATAAATTCCAACTAAATGGCTGTCATATTTAGAGAAAATAATAATAAAAAAAACAATCCCTGTACTATGTGAATATAAGTCTTAACTATAAAAGAAAGGTCAAACTCAGACTAGAGTCCAGCAGTTATCACGCAAACTAGCTTGCCAAAGCCTAGAAGCATAAATAAGTAGGATATAAGCAACTTTTTTAGGTAGAACAGGGATTTTTTTGACAAGAATTTTTTAAGAAGGTAGGACAGGTACTATTATTATTAGAGATTTATCACCTATCAATAGATAAATAATAATAAATAAAAAAAGTAACAGACACATTAGTAATGTACTCATGTGTGGATGCACACATTGAATATCCAGAATTGCCTTCAGCACATTCTGGATATGCAATGGTTTGACAGAATTACGAACACTTTCGTTTATGAAAAAACTTAACATTGATTGTCAAAAAAAAAAAAAAAAAAAAAAAAAAAAAAAAAAAAAAAAAAAAAAAAAAAAAAATAGAAGATGCAGATTGAGCCACATGGTTTGCATGGGTGATGGCAGGCTTCCCCATCATTTCTGGTCCTGTCCTCACGCCTAATATTGGAAGACGTGGACGACAGAAACCGATGCTTGGCTGATGCTTTGAGCGCTACATTAGTGGCAACTTCGAACAACTTGTGGCCACAAGCTCTTCACAAGCTGTTGCGGAGAGGCACTGTTGGACCCTTATGTGGCAGCGAGCATAGGAGGAAGTAATTAGTAAAAGACACAGTATAGAGTGAAAAAAGAGAAAAAATAAAATGCACTTCAACAAAACATTATAAAATCCCACTAAACCATGAATAAGCAGATTTATTTGCATGAGCTTGAAAATTTATATTTCTTCTTTTGACCAACTTCTACCTTGCAAACAACAAATGTCAAGTTTGATGTAAAGTCAGGTAAGAATCAACATAGGGAGTTTAGTTCAATGTTCCCTCCCCCTACAAATCTCAAGACGTATATGACTATTCCAATAGTTGCTTATATTCTCTATATAATATGTCTATTTTTTTAGAAAGTTGAACCCCTCCTCCTTTCCAATCTAAATTCATGCCTATGTGGATGCATACCATACGAATTTTTCATTTGCAGAGTAAATATCTATCCTGTATTTAATATATTTGACATGCTTAACTTGTGTACACATATTCTCAATATTTAGTATATTCCCGAAATTCCCTGGAAAAGGTACAAGCATAAGCTGCCACATGAATTATTTCCTTATGTTTTCGTTTCCATACCTGCATCTATACTGGCCTGAATAGCTTCCTGCCGGGATCGTTTTGCAGCAGGAGCAGGTTCAATTGCTCTGCGATCTCTCTCTGCTCCTCTTCCTCGTTCTTTATCTCTGCTTGCTACTCTTTCCCTTTCTTCCAAGTCTCTACGAAAATCACGGCTTCTAACCTCTTCATTTGTGCCTTGACCTGGCTCTCTACGAAAAATATGCAAAACATTAGTTCAATTTCACAGTTTGAAGTGAACCCCATGTCCAGGAGCATTTTTCACTCCAGTTCCTTTTATTATTGCAACAAATATTTACAAGAGCACTATTCCAATGGTCTCCATAAGGCTCCATGGCCCACAGTATGGAGACTAACAAATTTTAACTATTTAAAGACAGTAATAGACCTAAAGAATACGATTCCCAAAGTCAAGCCACTCACTGACTCTCAATTAAAAATATTTCCTTAAACTGGAGGGTATCTTTCACCCTAACCATCTGTCAAATAAGAATCAGGGACTTCCATATGTTTGGGTAGAGAGGGTGGTACATAAAAAGAGCTTTTTCCAAGAAGTAAATACCTAATTTTTTATTTTTGTTTGTACCTTAAAACCCTACTGTGGAAAATGACTGTGTTTATAAGCCTATTTATTTTTGCATAAGTTATCTATTACAAATATATCTTAATTTAAGCCCACCCTCTATCTCCCACTAAAAAATGCTGTCCCAACTAAAAATGGACTGCTAAATATGTCTCTTACTTACAAACTTCACACAAAATAACTCTGACAAAGTTGCCAATGCTATACAATTGTACTGTTTTGGTACAATTTAGAAGTCCTAGTATAATACAGTACACCTTAAAATTCAATGGTCCAAATCAAATTTTACATCACATTTTGGTATATTACGTCCTATTTCTCATTTTTAGCTTTGATACCTGGTCCAATTTTACTTATTTCAAAATTATCATGCAGTCACTTCTGGTAAAAATATTCAAAAAGAAGGGTTTCCATATTTACCACACAAAATACAAAAGATTATCTTCTTCTTTCTTATTTTACTGTTGTCTCCTTGGTCTGTAAGGTTTTCAAACTAATTTTCAGGAGGTACCAAACAATCCCTTATGGTTGAAAAAATTGGTTCATTTTATCACATAACTTTGGCAACACTGAAATTTGACTGCATTAAAAAAAAATAAATATGGGGAAATAAAGACCAATGACAAAACTTGACAAGAGCAGAAATAGTTTGGATATCATGGGGCTGATAGCCCCTATTCCCTTCCATGTTAACACATAATTTTAAGTTCTAACACATAATAAAAACTTCTGTATCTACCTTTTTTCATCTTTTATAATAAATGTACTTTTTTCATCTTTCAGAATAAATGTACTTGTTTAGGGGTGTTTGCTTCAGCATTCAACATTTTTAATTTAAATTTTTACAGAATAATTTATGTTTCTTTTTAGTTGTAATGTTGTTCCTTGCTTTCAGTTGCAAAAACTTGCTTCTTTATATTAAATTCCTCCTTTTACAAATAATGTGAGTAAATCTGAATCACACTCTATGACAGATCCCCTACCCTCACAGGAAACTACTCATTGGAAAGTCTCTCCTATGAAAAATGTACCCCCACTCTCTTAAAATTCCTTCTGGACAATTCCAACCTTTCAGAACCCCTCCTACATGAAATTTCTTGCTGATAATTCAGCCATGCTGACAATGAAAAATTATCTTTGGCATACTTTCATTTCAAAAAAAACTAAGTTCTAATCGTTTTTTTGATCACTCTGGAAGTCTCCCTTCCATGGATTTTTTTTTACCAAAATCAAAACAAGCTTTAAATTTCCTCCAGAACATCTCCATATGCAGAATTGAGTTGGCAGACAAGAAAGTTAAGATAAATAAAAGGAACTTTGTATAAGAATTCTGTCAAATCCTCCCAGTGTAAGAATTTCCCTCCACACAGAAAATTAATCCTAAGCACAAAATCCACCGCAAAAATGACTGTATACTTCCCAATAACAAATACTCTATGTAACAATGGGCAAATTCTGTAACTTAATGACTTATCCCCAGGGGCTGTGGGGGGTTATTTTATCTCCAAAGGCATAATTTTAGGACCTTTCAACTATGCTGAACAAAATGCCTATCTCTGAAATTTGATCAAATGATTTTAAGGAGAAGAGGGACATGGGAGGAGGGCTAGTTTCCCTCCAATCTTTTTGTCACTTAAAAAGGCCTCTACAACTTTTAATTCCCATTCAAATGAACCCCCTCTTGATGTTCTAGGACCAATAGTTTAATAAAATGACCCCTGGAAAAAAACATGCATCCATGATCTTTCTTTTGACAAAAAAAAGCCAAAATTCCACATTTTCTAAGACAGGAGCTTGAAATCTCTAAAGTAAGATTCTTTGATATGCTGAATCTGATGATGTGATTTCCCTTTTTTTCAAAAATCAGGCAAATTTTTTCTGACTTGTAGCCTTTAATGGGTAAAATTAAGCTCTGTGAATCCTATATATTTGGAATAAGCATAATAAGCCAATTTTTTTTATGTATATAGAGATATCAAAATTTTCGTTTTTTAAGAGTTTTGGTTACGATTGCGTCTAGTCACTCCTTAGTTTGTTACTAGTAATCGCTAATGTTATAATTGAGTTCTGGAACCTACCATTGACTTTATTATCAAATTAATAATAATAATGGTTGTCTTTAAGGAAGAAGAACTGCCCAAATGGTTGTACCATTCTTGGCTGTACAGTCTTGTACCATAAATGGTTGTAGTTTGATGGCAGCACCAGGGATTTTCAAGAATAAAAACATGTTTTCAATGCCAGAAGTTTGGAAATGGGAAGAATAATTATTGTTCATTAATTCCAATTTGTGTCAGATATGCAAAAACTCACATATAAGAACACTCCCCACTTAAGTTGGAAACTAAAATCAATGGAAAAATGCAATATTTATGTATCAACTGTGGCGAAAACCACACAACATCAAAACTCCGAAAGTAAAACAACAACATTGAACTATAACAGACATTGGGGAGTAGCAACAAATGAAAATTGTGAGAGCTACTGTAACTTCTAGAAGTTGTGTAGAGGCATTGTACAAATCTAGCCACAAAAATCAACAAACCATCCAACATACAGGATGTCCAAACTATAGCAGTGAGACAAAGAAAGCATCAACACAAGTCAAACAGCAATGACCATACCTCCTCAAGTTTTTGACACAAATAGCCTATTAGCCAGAGAAAGTGTACCCAAGCTAAGCAGTGTAATTCAGACCCTTACAGGAGAACAATTAAATGATGAAAGGACTACAGTGATTGGGACCACTTTCAATGAACAATACTGATTAAAACACATTAAACATGGAACTGTCAATTATTTCCACACAATAAAATAAAAGTATACATAGAATAAGCTCAGGAACATGGAGTAGAAATTTTCTCCCAGAAAAATCCATAGCTCAATTCAAGAGTAAAGCAAATTATAAGAGTTTAATGTCACTAGAAAAGACAGAAGACAGCTGGAAAAGGAGAAGGGACTATGATAGGCATAAAGAATTCATTCTATTTTAAGAGCTTTAATTTTAAGTATCCCAAACATTTTGAGTTGAAGGGAGGTTGATTTGGTAGTGGCAGATGTACAGGTTATACTACTAGAGTAAATCATTTATTATTCTTTATATGTATAATCCTTCGGGTTCTATCATAATAGGTGAGGTTTGACATTGATTTATATTAGTATTCCATACGATAGATTGTTCCATATTTGGGGATCTAAATGCCCATCATCTGCTTAACAGTAATTGCCCATTGCAGAGCAATCCAGGGACCAACATATTTGATATTCTTATGGATAATGATTTATGCTAACACAAAAAGTCTACAAACAAGGCTAACTCCATCAGCAAGCTCCCAAGCAACAATAGACTCCAATTTGGAAACTATCTTTGAAATTCCAAGGTTAAAGTGATAGAACAAGAAACACTAGTTAGTGATCATAATTGCATAGCAGTAGAGATAGAAGGAATATTAAGACAGTGGAAATACAGTGAAACCTAACCAGGAATGAATTGTCCCATAATGAGTTGGGATTATTTCCAAAAACATTAAGAAAAAGCTAGAATTTACGAAAACATTAGCAAAACTAGGAATATAGAAGAAAAAAATACAACTATTCCAAATGAAATGTTAAAAGTTGATGAGAACAATGTAAAAAAAAAAATTAGGCATGAGCAACAAAATATATACACTCCTTGGAGGAATATGCATGTGAAGAAGCAAAGAGGGAAACTAATACCACCAAATGAAAATTCTATAAGCTAGAATAGAAACTCAAAAATTTAAAGTAATAACGACATCCAAGAAGGAAGCATGGGAGATATATTAAGCCAATTTCAATTTAGAAAACTCACCACTCAAGTTAATAAATTCATAGAGAATATGAATAACAGAGAACAAGAAATAACAAAGAACAAGAAAAAACAAGCACATGAATAATCTTTAAGGAAAGTAGTGTAACAATTGATGTCTTTTGACAAAAGAAGAATTGAAATATATTACAAAAAATACCAGAAAACAGTCTATTCTAAAATCATCCTGGAAAGAACTGAAATTCCTGAAAATTTGGAAGTAGACTTTTATCAATAATGATACCTAAATGAAGATAGGATAAGTAACAAACAAGGAACCACAGATTTGTTACCTTTTAGTTAATGTGTGGAAAAGTATTTGAAAGAATATTATGTATAATTTTATACATTTATAAAAAAACTGTCTTGCAAGAAAAAATTGCCATTTGTTGCTGATTTGGAGATGGAACCTGATTTTGGTTAGTCTTAATATGAAAATGTTATTTTGAAAATAAGTTTGAAGAAATTTTTAAAAAGAGCCTGATATCATTCAAAAATAGCATCATAGCAAAACAAAAGAACACCATTTTTGAAATCCTAAACAAGAAACTTACAGCCCAAGTTCAAAAAACAAGAAAAATTGCAGTTTGCATGGGCAGCACTGATCTCTTTTTCTTTGTTATTAGTAGGGCAACAAAACACCATAGAAAGTTGTCCAAGGGCTTATTTAAAAGCTTGTTATGCCACTTCTGTCAGTCAGTCTGTCTGCCAGTTCTAGTTTTGCTAGTTTAGGCACTTCCAGATAAGCTAGGACAATGGAATTTGGCAGGAGTATCAGCAACTGAACGAAATTAAATTAAAAATAATCATTTCCCTGATTCAACCATCTGGGGGAGAGTGGGGTGGTGGTGGTTGATTTTGAAAAATTAGAAAAAATGAAGTATTTTTAACTTACAAATGGGCGATCAGATCTTAATGAAATTTAATATTTAGATTGATATTGTGTCTCAGAGCTCTTATTTTAAATCCCAACCGGATCCGGTGACATTGGGGGGAGTTGGGGAAGGGGAGCCTAAAATCTTGGAAAACGCTTAGACTGGATGGATCAGGATGGAATTTGGTGAGAAAAATATACACAAATCCTTGATACATGATTGACATAACCGGAATGGATCTGCTCTCTTTGGGGGAGTTGGGGGGAGGGTTGATTCTGAAAAATTAGGCAAAATGAGGTATTTTAAACTTACAAAGGAATAATTGGACCTTAAAATAAAATTTCATATTTAGAAGGACTTAAAAACTCAGATCTCTTATTTTAAATCCCAACCAGATCCAGTGTCATTGGGGGGAGTTGGGGGGGGGGAGTCTTGGAAAAAATTTAAAGCAGAATGATCAGAATGAAACTAGTTGGGAAGAGCAAGCACAAGTCCAAGATACATGATTGACATAACTGGACTGGATCTGCTCTCTTTGGGGGAGTTGGGGGACAGAGAGTAATTCAGAAGAAGTTAGAAAAAATGAGGTATTTTTAACTTACAAACAGGTTTACAGGTTAAAACAACTTATAAAGAATGAAATTTGATATTTAGAAGGATCTTGTGCTTTTAGCTTTCATTTTAAACCCCGACCAGATCCAGTGACATTTTGGGGAGTTGAAGGGAAACAAGAAATCTTGGAAAATGCTTAGAGGGGAGAGATCAGGATGAAAATTGATGGGAAGAATAAGCACAAGTTCTGGATACATGATTGACATAATTGGAATGGATCTGCTCTCTTTGGGGGAGTCAGGGGGATTTCCAGTTCTTTGGCAAGTTCAGTGCTTCTGGATGTCCTAGGACAATGAAAATTGGTAGGCGTGTCAGGGACTTGCACAAATTGATTCGATAACAGCTGTTTCCCCAATTCAACCATCTGGGGGGGGGACTGGAGGGAGAGGAAAAATTCAAAAAAATTAGAGGTATTTCTAACTTACAAACAGGTGATTGGTTCTCAATGAAATTTGATATTTAGAAGAACCTCATGTCTCAGAGATCTTATTTTGAATCCTGACTGTATCCAGTGATGTTGGGGGAGCTGGAGGGGGAAACAAGAAATTTTGGAAAACATTTACAGTGGAGAGATTGGTATGAAACTTGGTGGGAAGAATGAGCACAAGTCCTAGATAAAAGATTGACATAATCAGACTGGCTGACCATAATTATTACAATTGTACAATTTTATTACTTCAAAGCTTTTCCACTTAAGAAGTGGCACCAAAAGTGCCATTTTTAGTGCTATATTAAATAAAATAAAACAAATTTTTTTTAGCTGAAAGTAAGGAGTGACATTAAAACTTAAAATGAACAGAAATCACTCCGTATATGAAATGGGTTGTCCCCTCTACAATCCCTCGCTCTTTGTGCTAAAGTTTTTAATTGTTTTAAAAAGTAGAATTGTGGCAAAGAGTCAAACTTTAGCATAAAGAGTGAGGTTAGCATCTATAGCAGCTGTTGTCATTCTTTTGAGCATGCTGAGCATGATTTAATTAATGAATTGAGGTAAATATTAAATATGTAAGTTTATGTTGACAACAGTACAAAGGAAAAAAGCATAATATCATTAGCAATAAATTGAACAATAGTTTTCTATTATGCTAGGAGTGTGGCAAATATAAAAGAATTATGTAATACCAAGAATAGCAAATACAAATTACATTCTAACCACTTTCACAAAACAAGGGGACTTAGGCTGTATGGTACTTTGCCACTTTCCCATAAAATGGGTATAGCATTAGAGTAATTACAAGACTTATATAGACAAATAAGACACATAAGCCATATGATTGCAAGATCATATATATGATCATATCAAGATCATGTATATAGTAATCATAAGACATTATCATTTTGTTGAAAACAGCCAAGAAAACAGCACTGAGAAAAAGTAGTACTATTCTGTTGAAAACAACTGATAACTTATACTTTGATTGAAAATTTACTATTTTTAAGAGCTCAAAAAGTGCTTAAATTTGAATTTGTGATAGAAATGATACCCTAATATATGGCAATTAAGGCTATTTATACTTGCAAATCAGGGATATGGTGGTAAATTTCAAATTTACATCTATAGTCAGAATTACATCCTGGATCAAATTTAATATTCATTTGGGTAAATTTATAGCAAACCATATAATTGGCTTTTGTATAAAGTGAATATACTGCTTGATGCCTTTTTTATGCTCTTTACAAATATAATAATTGCTTGTACCTCAAATTGATATTTAAGCACTTTTTTAGCTCTCAAAAATGATAAATTTTCAAAAAATTATGACAGTTCATGTAACTAACTTATCATTTATGACAAAATAATACATGTCTTCTCTATGCTGTTTTTGACAAAATAATACTACATTTTCTCAGCACAAAGAAAAAAATGCCATAACATTGGTAAAATTAATTTATCCAAATTAATGTTGGAAAATCAGTGCTTGTGGATTATTTGACATTAAAGAACTGGATCTATAATGAAACAGTAAGTTTGAGATCAATGTTTTAAAGTTTGAGACAAATGTTTTTAACCTTTTTATACCTCATATTTAGGTCATTTTTAAGAGCTCAAAAAGTGCTTAAATCTGAATTTGGGGTAGAAGTGATTATTGTATTTTTTTTTAGCATAAAAAAGGCATCAAGTGATATATTGACTTTATATGAAAGCCAGTTATATGGTTTGCTATAATTTTACTTTTGTTTGTATCAGAAATTAGCTTTACCCCCTCTCTTCTCACTAATGTGAGAAGAAAGTAGTTTAAATATTCAGCCTTTGCTTTCTCCAGGAGAAAGCAAAGGGTGAAAATATTTGGAAAAAAAGGACAGGTATTCTTTTCAGAAGAGGTGGAAGTATTAAGTGGAGTGCCCCAGGGAACCATCTTGGGACCAACTTTATTCAACATTTATATTAATGATGCACCAACCACAGTCAAAAATAAAATAAGTCTTTATGCTGATGACTCCAAACTCATTGGAACTGTTGATACACCCAATAAGAGAGCCTCTATGCAGAATGACCTGTGGGCACTTTCCCATTGGGCAACTTTGTGGAGGCTTGAATTCAATGTAAACAAATGTCAAACAATCCACTTTGGAAAGAAAAATGAGGAATGCCCTTATCATATGTTAGGGATGGATGGATCAAGGCAGACTATTATGTCATCTGAAGTGGAGAGAGACTTGGGTGTCATAGTTGATAATGAATTAAAATTCACTATACACACACAGACAGCCATAGCCAAAGCACTCCAAACCCTGGGCATTATAAAAAGAACAATCACTAGCAGGTCACCTATGGTGATGACTAAATTATATAAGGCATTGGTCAGGCCTAATTTGGAGTTTGGCATGTGTATTGCTAGCCCCCTCAACAAAGGTGACCAGCAGAAGTTAGAAACAGTTCAGAGATGGGCTACAAAAGCAATTGAGGGATGCAAATATTTAAACTACTCATCCTGTCTGAAGAGGCTGAAACTCCCCACTCTTGTCTACAGACGTAAAAGGGGTGATATTATCATGACGCATAAGCTCCTGAATTACAACTCTCCATTAAATAAGCTATTTCAACTTGACCAGTCTGCCAGAACTAGGGGGCATAGTCAGAAACTGTATCAGAAGAGAGCTGCCACTAGACTACGCAATAACTTCTTCACTTATAGAATAGTGAGTTTGTGGAATTCTCTCACTGAAAAAGCAGTCACTACCCCCAGCACAGCTGCCTTTAAAAGAGCTGTTGATGGAGAATGGTCATCAAAGCCATGGCGAACTGAGTGGGATGCTGTTGTGACGTCCAACCATCATCATCACTAACCAGCAATTCTACAGGATTTAATCCTTATTTTGCTGGACAATGTGATTTAAGGTAACATGCAAATATATACCCTGAATATGAATTGAAATATACCCTGACTTGGTATGTAAGGGGGTGGGTATAAAGTTCATTTCCAACACAAACACATGTTAACTTTGGATATTCCATACAGTTCTGATAAAAGCAAAAAGTTTGTTTCTTAGCTACCTGAATAGTCTGTTAAAATACACCTTACCTGCAAATAGTAGCTTGTCTAGAATTTTACCCAAAAATAGAATTTTACGCATGGCGAATCCAAAGAGAAGGGTTACATAAAAAGTTGTTGAAACAAAGTTTAACAAACCTGTATTTCAGTTTTGTATGACCAGGCAAATCCCTGCTTGAGTATTGCTTTGAAAGAGCTGATAAGTCATTTTTGCCACCCTTCGCTGGGTCAAATGTCGGACGAGCAGCTGTTGTCATTCTTTTGAGTGCGCTGATTTACTTTTACCAACAAAATAAGGCAAATCAAAACAAATAAATAAGTAGTTATCAGAATTTCTTCACTAAATACTTTACGGCGAAACAGACACCGACGAACTATTTAGAATAGATGCCGCTGCGTGGAAACATCTAGATTTTGTCTAGTGTTTTAATTAATGAATTGCTGTAAATATTTAATTATCTAAGTTTTTGTTGATGAAAGTACAAAGAAAACAAGCATAATATCATTAAAAATAAATTGAACGATAGTTTTCTATTATGTTAGGAGTGTGGCAAATATAAATCAATTTTGTAATACCAACAATAGCAAATACAAATTACATTCTAACCACTTTCCCGAAACAAGGGTATATTCCAAACATTAAATGGATATAGCGTCATAGCAATCACAAGACATATATAGACGAATAAGACGCGCAAGCCATATGATCGCAAGATTATAATGCATATAGTAATCATAAGACGTTAAATAAAGTTCCAAAAAAGAACATTGCTTAAATTACAGCCATGGTTTGCAACAATCTCAGCGTAATCTGTTTGTAATTTATCACTGATTTCAAAGATATGTTTTTTTGCATCAATGCTAAGAAGAATCACAAAGCGATATTTCGAGCCACTATAATAACGAAAAGGTGGCAGTTTAAATAGTTCACATTAACTTATCATTAAGTGACGAGTTTTCGAATTTAGGGATGTGTAAAGATACCAGCTCGTTGTTGGCGCTATCAACTAAACCAAATGCAGACATTATATAAATAAAAAAGTCGTAATAAAACAAGGGAAAGGCATCCTCGAAAAATTAAGGGTAAGTAAGCACTGCAATCATAAGTAGAGTAAACCCCTCTTTGCCTAAATCCGTTGTGAACAGGTATAATTCCAAAAACTAGACCGCTTGATTTTGCTTTTAAATAAGAATTATAATACAGAATTTCAATACCAAAAGCACAAAAGCATCAATTTTGATCTTGTGTCAAAAATAAAGGGCCAGAGAATGGACGACACTACCAAACATGCCAGACACGCAAAGTGCCAATATGTGTAAGACACACACCTTTACACGAAATGAAATTGTCTCGAAGTGACAAAAATGACTTGGTGTGCATGTTGTTAACCAATGAGAACCAAACAGATTTCAACTTGTGATTAACTGCATCTACAAAGTCTGATAATAAAAAAAATACAAAAAACTGTCAAATAACTTGCTAATATTACAAATAACTGTCACATCCCTATACCATATACAACAATTAGGATCCTTCATGCTTTCCAAAAAAGAAGTTTCCACAGCCCCTAATAGTGTACGTGAGACGAAAGAATAAAAAAAATCCGAAATAATAGCAGCAGATACTGCATTCCAAAGAGCAACTCCTTGGAATGCAGATTCAGATTACGGTTGTAAACGCTGTCTATACCAGAAAACTGAGATTTCAATCAGTCTGCTGACATTATGTCATTTGAAGATGTAGGATTAATATTTGGTTTGATACTTTATGGGGCAAACCCTAAGACAAAAAAATCGAGAACTTTGAACGAAGAGCATAATGAACAATGGAAAATAATTCAAGATAAAGTTGAATCCAGGGTTTTTACAATATAGTATTAGCACACGAGGCACCAAGTACCGAAGAATTAGCAACAAGCTTCCGTTCGTTCGGCGGTTTCAGAGTTAAAGAGCAAGAGTCGTTACAGATCGCACTCAACACTTGCGATTCAAAAACATTTTCCTAGACAGGTATTTGTAAGCAATTCCAATTCGAAGCAATGAAACTTATGCTATGGACTTTCTTTGACTTAGGTTTTGCGCTACACCTAAGCTGACAATGGGCTTTGAAGGCCTGAGCCTCGACCCGCTGATAGTGGGTCTAGCCCTCCTAATAATAAGCTGACAAATTTATGAACAAGCTCTTTCACTAGGACCTACTGCCTGTTCGGCGTTTTTCATGTAATTTACAGTATCCAAATCAACACAAATTTAACTGAACTAGAGCGTTTGATGAAACCAAATTGCAGTATAATAGGCTGTACGAGACTTTGATGCTAGCTAACAGAGAGACTAGAGTAGCAAGACATAAGGGCCATTTGTATGACTCTAACTACGAATTTTATACTTCTGCAAACCATTTGCACAGGGAGAACTGATCATTAATATTGAAGGGATACAGATTTGTAAATATAAGGTGAAGTATCCACAATATCTCTTTTCTTTGTCTATATGAATGCTAAAATATCCGTAGAGTATCAAAGCTTGTGCAGTGATCAAGGCTAGAGTGTGATCGGGCACAGTGCATTTCCTGTGTTTGTGCATTTCTACTATCCTAGTACAGTTCTAGGTTGATTAATGCCGAATTACGTATACACAACGATTAGCAATCACCATCAACAAAGCTCAAGGGCAATCGTTAGAAAAATGCGGTATAGATATGAAAACGGATTGTTTTCCCATGGACAATTATTATGTTGCATGTTCAAGAGTTGGTAAACCTGACAATCTATTTATATGGACAGACCATAGGACAGCAAAGAATGTTGTATATTCGCAAGTTTTACGTAGTTAAATATATATATATACTAGCTGTTGGGGTGGCGCTTCGCGCCACCCCAACACCTAGTTGGTGGGGCGCTTCGCGCTCCCCCAAGCCCCCCCGCGCGCGTAAGTCGTTACGCGCCATATTACTTACGCGCCATTGTAGTTGTGTCCCTGTGTCCCACCTGTGAATATAGATAGATTTATATATGTGTTTCAAACTAAGTAAAAATTGCGAATATACAACATTCTTGGCTTTCCCATTGTCTGTGCATATACAAAGCCGTATGTACTAATAATGACGTCATATGCAAACGCTCTTTTTACAAACAAACAAACATGCATACACACAACTCGTTTTTATATAGATAGATAGATGGATAGATACAATACAAATTAACTGCGTAAAACTTGCGAATATACAACATCCTTCGCTGTCCAATTGTCGCTGCATATAAATAGATTGTCAGGTTTACCGACCCTCGAACATGCAACGTACAATTGTCCATGGGAAAAACAATCAGTATTAAGATCTATACCACATTTTTCTAATGATTGACCTTGAGCTTCGTTAATGGTGATTGCAAATGCTAATCGAATTGGGAATTGCAATCTTTTAAATTGAAAAGGCAGATCCGTTGGAATCATGGGAATGCGAGGAATAAGAACAGCCTCACCCTCAGAAGGCCCTGTCAAGATTGTGGCCTCTATTAGGTTTTCCATTGTTTTTTTTTTACCGCAAGTCGTTTGCCATTGCAAAGCTTTGGTGGATTGATATTTCTTAAAAGTATTATTGGTACGCCTATTTTTAGTTGTAGCACGTGTGGTGGAAACCCTGAAAGATCCACGGAATTTAAAAATTCAGATGGATAATTAACCGCTTCATTTGGTTCCAAAACTGTGACGACTGACTTGTAAAGGACTGCCTGGTCTCGAATCTTGGTCAAAATAATATTGTTGATTTCGTGGACGTCTATATTTTTGGGTGCGAGAATCGCTCTTTCACTTAGCCATTTATTATTTTTATAATTTTTTAGAATATTCGGAAATACTTTTTCAATCAATTCATTTTTGGACGTCACTAAATTACAGAAATCAGCAGGTAGTTGTGATAAATTTGCCCTTTTACTTTGAAAGTAGACATAAATTGATCTGGATTTTCGATTTGGGCTCCAAACGACGTCATTTGGAAACATGAGTTGTATTTTGTGATTTGTGACAAAAAACGCTTAGATTCTGACGTAGTTCCAGTAAGGAAAGTCTTCAATGGCTCTGGTGGTGCAGCCAATAGAGGAAGTTTAACTTTTCCTGAGGCGCAATACATTCCCATTGTTTCACCATTGAATTTCAAGGCCTTGCAATAGGGACAGATTTTAGACATTGTCCCGATTTGAACACATCTACTCAAGCTATAATCATCGACTGGGCTGTACCTGAATGCCAGGCGATAACTTTCAGGTTTACAACTAAAAATAGGCGTACCAATAATACTTTTAAGAAATATCAACCCACCAAAGCTTTGTAATGGCACGTGACTTGCAGTAAAAAAAAAACAATGGAAAACCTAATAGAGACCACAATCTTGACAGGGCCTTTTGAGGGTGAGGTTGT